>NW_027315857.1:19254826-19332326 GCF_026437365.1 Eucyclogobius newberryi | reverse complement strand
GGGAGAGAGAGAGAGGGGCGTGCCCATTACTTACTTGACTAACTCCACGTGTTAGTACTTCAGATTATATCTTCTCATGTGTTTGTACTTCAGAGTATATCTTCTCATGTGTTTTTACTTCAGAGTATATCTTCTCATGTGTTTGTACTTCAGAGTATATCTTCTCATGTGTTTTTACTTCAGAGTATATCTTCTCCTGTGTTTGTACTTCAGATTATATCTTCTCATGTGTTTGTACTTCAGAGTATATCTTCTCATGTGTTTTTACTTCAGAGTATATCTTCTCATGTGTTTGTACTTCAGAGTATATCTTCTCATGTGTTTTTACTTCAGAGTATATCTTCTCCTGTGTTTGTACTTCAGATTATATCTTCTCATGTGTTTTTACTTCAGAGTATATCTTCTCCTGTGTTTGTACTTCAGAGTATATCTTCTCCTGTGTTTGTACTTCAGAGTACATCTTCTCCTGTCTTTGTACTTCAGAGTGTATCTTCTCTTGTGTTTGTACTTCAGAGTATATCTTCTCATCTGTTTGTACTTCAGAATATATCTTCTCATCTGTTTGTACTTCAGAGTATATCTTCTCATGTGTTTTTACTTCAGAGTATATCTTCTCATGTGTTTGTACTTCAGAGTATATCTTCTCCTGTGTTTGTACTTCAGATTATATCTTCTCATGTGTTTTTACTTCAGAGTATATCTTCTCCTGTGTTTGTACTTCAGAGTATATCTTCTCCTGTGTTTGTACTTCAGAGTACATCTTCTCCTGTCTTTGTACTTCAGAGTGTATCTTCTCTTGTGTTTGTACTTCAGAGTATATCTTCTCATCTGTTTGTACTTCAGAATATATCTTCTCATCTGTTTGTACTTCAGAATATATCTTCTCATCTGTTTGTACTTCAGAGTATATCTTCTCATCTGTTTGTACTTCAGAGTATATCTTCTCATGTGTTTTTACTTCAGAGTATATCTTCTCGTGTGTTTGTACTTCAGAGTATATCTTCTCATGTGTTAGTACTTCAGAGTATATCTTCTCGTGTGTTAGTACTTCAGAGTATATCTTCTCTTGTGTTAGTACTTCAGAGTGTATCTTCTCTTGTGTTTGTACTTCAGAGTATATCTTCTCATGTTTTAGTACTTCAGAGTATATCTTCTCATGTGTTTGTACCTGGGTTTGTACTTCAGAGTATATCTTCTCATGTGTTAGTACTTCAGAGTATATCTTCTTATGTGTTTGTACTTCAGAGTATATCTTCTCATGTGTTTGTACTTCAGAGTATATCTTCTCATGTTTTAGTACTTCAGAGTATATCTTCTCATGTGTTAGTACTTCAGAGTATATCTTCTTATGTGTTTGTACTTCAGAGTATATCTTCTCATGTGTTTGTACTTCAGAGTATATCTTCTCATGTGTTAGTACTTCAGAGTATATCTTCTCATGAGTTAGTACTTCAGAGTATATCTTCTCATGTGTTAGTACTTCAGAGTATATCTTCTCATGTGTTAGTACTTCAGAGTATATCTTCTCATGTGTTAGTACTTCAGAGTATATCTTCTCATGTGTTAGTACTTCAGAGTATATCTTCTCATGAGTTAGTACTTCAGAGTATATCTTCTCATCTGTTAGTACTTCAGAGTATATCTTCTCATGTGTTAGTACTTCAGAGTATATCTTCTCATGTGTTAGTACTTCAGAGTATATCTTCTCATCTGTTAGTACTTCAGAGTATATCTTCTCATGTGTTAGTACTTCAGAGTATATCTTCTCATCTGTTTGTACTTCAGAGTATATCTTCTCATGTGTTAGTACTTCAGAGTAAATCTTCTTATGTGTTTGTACTTCAGAGTATATCTTCTCACGTGTTTGTACTTCAGAGTATATCTTCTCGTGTGTTTGTACTTCAGAGTATATCTTCTCATGTGTTAGTACTTCAGAGTATATCTTCTCATATGTTAGTACTTCAGAGTATATCTTCTCATCTGTTTGTACTTCAGAGTATATCTTCTCATATGTTAGTACTTCAGAGTATATCTTCTCATCTGTTTGTACTTCAGAGTATATCTTCTCATGTGTTAGTACTTCAGAGTATATCTTCTTGCGATCTTAGGCAAGAGCGCCCTCTCATGGACAGAGTTGGAACTTCAAACAAATATCACCAAGGACAATTGAAATAGATCAAATACTGTCACCTTTATTTCCATGTACTGTTTACAATTGAAAATATTTAAGTATTTTAGTTAAAGTTAAGGACACGTCATCGTTTCTTGTGCAAATGTGGAACTTGGCACAAATGAACATTGTGCTGATTTCATCACAAATATAACAAGATTGTGAAGTACCTCATCGTACATCAAAATATTACAAAAATATAGAATCTGACAAAGAAGCCCAACATACAGTAAGTAAACGTAAACAGTTACATCATTTCTGACGCTTCTATCATTTTTCAAAGTGCGCCATATTAAAAACAGAAGTACCCTCTCCCTTCTTTATTTGAGGCAGCAGATGTGAACACAAACACATCCACCACTGATTGTGCACAACAAACAAACAAACAAACAAACAAACAAACAAACAAACACACAACAGTAACAATCCTTTCTGGCTTTAAATTCCTTGATTGTGCAATACTTGAACCTCAATCAAGACATCTACTTCAGTAAACTATTGGAGCGCCTGTTTGAAAATCAATTTTTAGAATTAAAAAAAAGTTGAAGCATTTTTTGAGACAAATTTTAAAGGCGTAATGGACGATTTTTCGCCGATTTAGGAACTCAGGTGGAAGTGTGCATGAGCACACACCCCGTGCGGACTCATACAACACACGTGCGTTTGTTTATTAGGGCGACGGATCACATCGCATCTCTCGTCTCCCTTAGATTTCTGTCTCTTCTGAGCTCGAACAGTCTTTCTCCGTCTTAATTTTGTCCTGTACACTGAGGGAACTATATTAGGATAGATCATTGCGCTTAGACACGCGGAAACGTGGGACGAGCCGCACGCGGCTGCAGGTGAGCGGTAGGTGTGTTTCATGATTGATACTTGGCAGGACTAATCGGCAGACCACGCCACGAGGAAATAAGACTCAGATTTGGGCCAAAAAATCGTCCTTTACACCTTTAACTATACATATATTATACATATTATATATATCATATTGCATACCCAGAACAGGGACGTTACGATATGTGAATAGCACAGTACGATATCGTCACATATTCATTTCACCAAAACACCAGGTATGCTTTTGATTAGAGAACATTAGAATACGGCTAAAAGACTGTACTTTCATATAGTTATTTAATGTCATCCAGAGCTTTCAGACCGCACTCTCTAACGTCCATTACTTCCTTCTTTACCCTCTCAAAAGCCTCCTCCAGTGAATTGGCTTCGTCGGCTGCACTCGCTCCGATTGCCCCTCCATAAACACCCCCACCCAGGCCAGCCAAGCCCACCGCCACCCCCGCCACGACGAGCAGGTCCCGCTCCGTCGGCTCAAACCCCACCGCCCTGGCAAACTTGTGCGCCATCTGTTTGACTAAGGTCGGTTTCAGGATCAGCCGGACAAACCCTTCAACGCCAAAAAAGAAGCCGAGCACTGCTCCTGTGCTGATGCTGAAGAGAGTGATCAGCCACCGCTCCGTCAAGCGCTTTTTAGCCTCTTTTCGGAGCTCTTCCGGTGGCATATAAATGTGAGATTCCTTCTTTACCACCTCCATCTCGCTCTGAATGTCTCTCTCCATAGCTTTGAACGCTTCATTACTATAAAATCCCCGGTTGTTTCCTTTTACCATGTGATCGATAGTTTCAAGCAAGGCCTCTACTTGAATTTGGTTATTCCTGTATGAGTCTGGCTGGTCGCCGTTCCAGTATGTGTTATCAACAACATGGCAACGGTTACCGCACTTTCTGACAAACTTGCCGAGACTCTTGCTCTGTTGGATGAACGTTTCGATAGTCATTCCCGGAGGAAGCTGGTTGCCGTGGGTGAAAACAACCGTGGCGTACCTTAAGGCGTCGTCGGAAAAGTACCGGCATATTTCGGTGATGACGGCTCGCTCTTGCGCGGTGAATTTCTCGACTTTCAGCACGATCAGAAAAGCGTGGGGGCCCGGTGCGCTTTCGGTGAGACAGCTGAGGACTTCCAGCTTCAGCTCCTCCTCTGGTCGCTCTGAATCGAATAAACCAGGAGTGTCAATCAGGGTGACGTTCCTGCCGTTGACCGTCTTGGTGTGGGATTGGCACGTTTTCGTCCCAGAGTTGGGGCCGTCGTCTGGCTTGAACAAGTCCTCTCCCAAAATGCTGTTGCCCAAAGTGCTCTTCCCGGATCCCGTTTTTCCCAGAAGGATGATCCGCATCGTCTCCGAGTCCGGAACGTCTGGACAATAACACATTTTCAAGCTGTTAACGCGGGAAATATCACGACGACTGACTAAACTGAAGCGCTGCACATCGAAAAACTAGTTTGCTGTATGTTTATGCGGCTCAGAGCCTCTGTGAGTGGGGACTGTGTGGTTCCAAACACCAGAGCCTCTGTGAGTGGGGACTGTGTGGTTCCAAACACCAGAGCCTCTGTGAGTGGGGACTGTGTGGTTCTTTTGGACAGTCCAGCTTCTCCTCTGCTGGAGCCTGATTGTGGAACTCCCCACACATTTAAAACTGCAGACTGACATGAGCACCTTTATTAGGTGTTTGAAACTATGGCTGAAATCAGGACAGAACTGTGCACATGGTGATGTATAAAATGAAATGTATTGTATATAGTCTGTAAATGTTATTGTTTTAATTCTAAAAGCCTCCTATGGACAGGTGTTGAAAATTAGCTTATTTTGCTATAACACTTAAAATATAGCATCTGGTTCGTCCAATGCTATGTCCATATTAAATAAATAAATAAATAAAAATAAATTCAAGTCTTTACAGCTCAAACTGCACGATAACAAAGCCTAAACACTCATAAAGTCATTACGGCCTCATCTTTTTAATACCTAGATATTTGGGGTGATAGTACTCTCAATAATTACTACATCAACTTATTACTCAATAAATTATGGATGGAACAATATTTTGGAAATCAATATTACCTTTTATTGTGTGTAATATAATACGATTTGAGCTGTAGAGGGTGGAAATCAAATTATATGACTAAATATAAACACTAACAACTGACTACTTAAGTGTTTATTTTTGCTATATATATTTTTTAATTGCAGATTTTTTTGTTTTCTACAACAATGTGTGTTTATGTCCTGACACGGCAGAATTATATTCCTATAACTATTCAATACCGGCTCTTTACGGGTCACATTATTGTTGTGTCATTGAGAACACTGCCCACTTTTCCCCTGTGATTGTAACAGAACGACTGCCACGTCTCTGCCAATGTGCCCCAGGGCAGATGTGTCTTTTAAGCAGTAGTTTGTGACTGAATGAAAGATGCTCACTAACCTTTGGCAACGGTACGCTGCACAGAATCCTGGATGGAGTTTAAAGTCTACAGAGAAGAAAAGGTCATTTAAAATAATTAGTTTCATAAATTGTTTGTCATTGTAATGAGCCAGAACTTATTTATTTGTATTAATCTTACCTCTCCTAACGTGGGATCACTTGGAGGGTAGACGATGCTGACTCTGAATGGAGTTGTTCTGGTTCGTCTTTGGTCAAAATTGTGAATTTCTTCATGTAAAACTAGTGCCACAACTTCTACCGGGAAACCAAAAACAATCCCAGCTCCGAGAATGGGGAAAGCGATGGAGTTAAAGCCCCGATTCTCACACAACGATAAGACTTCACTGACCTCCAGCCTCAGGACCTGAATGGAAGGAAATATGGGTCAAATGTAAACTATTAGAATAGAAATACCCAAAACACACAATTATAGTGTCTGTTCATGCAGAAAATATGTTACACGTTATTATTACTGTATTCTAATGCCCTTAGCACAGCTCTTATATTGTTTATGACAGGGGTGGGCAATTATTTTTCTCCGAGGGCCATATTCGAATCCAGGCAAGTAGCGGAGGGCCGGCCCGCGATTATTGGTGTGAAAAAAAAAATCAAACAAATTAAATATTAAATACAATTTTCTGTCAAATATAGGCTATTGAATCTATTATCTAATTCATTTCACGTCATATTTATTAAGGATACAAGTGCAGACAGATGCCTGAGGGTAAAAAAGAAACATTTATTTTTTTAAATATTACTTGGCATGTTTGGCGGGCCGGATTAAAGACAAACGGGCCACATGTGGCCCGCGGGCCGTAGTTTTCTCACCCCTGGTCTATGATGTGGTACTTACTTATTACTTATTTACATTTTGTAAATGTGTACTTTCCTCCAATAGAGCATGGGGTTAAACGTACAAACAAGATATTATTGGCAAAATCCACCACATTTGCTACAAATGTGCAAAACATCCTTAGGAATACCATATCCAATGTGAAAAAGTGAACAAAAGAGCTTAAACAGCCACTATATATATGATATATTTATCAGTAGATAGTTATATATTTATCACTAGGTAGTTATATATTTATCACTAGATAGTTATATATTTATCACTAGACTCTAAGTTTAGCATTTAGAATCTTAAATTAATTAGGCCAGACACGATCCCAATCTCTATATTTTGTCATACATTTTTAGACCGTGGTGTTGTATAATAATCACTATTCTTATCACCTTTCACTAATCTTCTTGAAAATTATATTGATTGTACTATTGCCAAACCTATCGAAGTCTTGATTATACTGGCCACATAGCCCACAACCCTGACCCATATTTTACCTGGACTGCCGTTCCATCGAAGTCATTGTCCCATTTGAGGAGATGGACAAACAGCACAGCCTTAAACGTGGCTCCGGTCAAACCCTCCACCAGCACCGAGGCGCCGGGCGTCTCTCCTCCATCTTGTGTGGAGTAACTGTCGGTCAGCTGAGGTCCGACGGCTTCATACAAACAGTTCCCGATGCGAGTGGAGCGCGGATCAGCACCACACACGGGAGACACCACCACATCCACCTACGACACGGGGAAGGCCGAGAGAATCCACAGAATGTAATCAATTGAAAAAAGTAGCTTCGAATGGCTTAACTTAGAATGTTCACAGTTTTTATTGTTATTGAACCAGTATGCTAGCTCTGGTTAGCATTACTGTGACGACGAAACCTCCGCTCTGGCCTCTGAAAGTTGTGAAAAGCTCTTATAAACTCATAAGAAGGATTCCAGACTGAGTTAGGAAAGTGAGAAATCAGTTTTTCTCGTTTTTCTCCATGGCGACACCATCAGGCCAAGTTACAGGTAAGATCTGGGATGAGGCGCGACCACTCATAGTACAAATGCATGTTTTTCAATGCACACCCAAAGGCCTGATTGAATAAATGCAAGAGAGTCAAAGTTTGTGCTTTACTGTGGAACATTAAAGGCAAAGCCAAAACATCGTGAATAAAACAGACGCTTAATTTAACATTTTTGTATGAACTTTTGTTTTAATCCAAAGTCGTTATTAAAGGTTGGTGGTTTGATTCCAGCTATTGGTGCATTCATAGTTCTAGTGTTTCATTTAGAAAGTGGTTGTTTTTTATCATCCTTAACGCTACTGTCGTTATTGACAATCGTATAGATTACCGTAGTTTCCGCACTATAAGACGCACTTAAAAGCCTTTAATTTTCTCAAAAACCGACAATGTGCCTTATAATCTGGTGCGCATTACATATGGATTAATTCTGCTTGTGCTTACTGACCTCGAAGCGATTTTGTGTGGTACACGTTTTGTTACGCTTGATTTACCTTATAATCCGGTGTGCCTTATAGTGCGGAAAATAGGGTAAATACCCCACAATTTTAGAAGTGTTAGAAACGCAGTTGTAAGATTTTAGTTTCTCACCTGTTGCGTCTCAATGGTGCCTTGTATGTTGTCAACTCTCACGCTCTTCCCTGTGCCTTTGGGTGCTGCTCTGGTCTGCTCCCCTTTGGGTGCTGCTCTGGTCTGCTCCCCTTTGGGTGCTGCTCTGGTCTGCTCCCCTTTGGGTGCTGCTCTGGTCTGCTCCCCTGTGCCTTTGGGTGCTGCTCTGGTCTGCTCCCCTGTGTCTTTGGGTGCTGCTCTGGTCTGCTCCCCTGTGCCTTTGGGTGCTGCTCTGGTCTGCCCCTCCAAACTCGCGGCTCCCTCTATGTCTCCCTCTACTGGCACGTCGGGTAACAGTCTGTCGCGCGCCTCATGCGAGTCAATGCTACGTGACCAACCTGCTAATTCTACTGCTTTACTTTCTTCTTCTAAAACCTGAGTAACGATTTCATGCAGCTCTTCAACCTCTTTGGCGTGGCCCACTATGTAAATAATCTTATCAGACAAATCAGCAAACACCTGAACTCGACATGTGTCACGGTTCATTTTCCTCACAGTTGGCCTGACTTTCTTTTGTAGTGACTTTACGGCTGCAACGTTTGCGACAGGAATCTCTTCTGTCTTAAATTTTGTTCGTAAAGTGTGTTCAACGTCATCCAGACTTGCAGACGAGAAAGAAAAGAGTCGTAAATTAGGGGCCATTAGTTCAATTTCAACGCCTAATCCTGCAAAATCATCAAGAATTCCTGGTTTGACACAGGCTTTTTCCCAAAAGGACCAAAAACGTTGGTTAAAATCGGAGAGCGTCCTCTCTTTCACCTGATTGTCAAGCTCTGCTCTGATGTGCTCATCAGCTTGGACTATCTCAGCCGCATTGCCTTCAAGAACTACCTTACCTCCCTCTTCCCGAGACACTTCCACTTCTGGGAATTCTCTCTCCAAACTATGTTCAAGCCGGTGCCACAAAAGCCGCAATCTGGCCTCACCAAGTCGCAAAACAAGTCGACGATTCTCTTTGGAACTGCAGTTTTCTTGCACTGAATTCACTCTAGCGTTGACCTGAGCGATTTCTCCAACGACAACAGCCAAGCCCACGTCGCCGTACACCTCTACATCATCAGCAGTCGGAGAGCTGCTTGATTCGAGCAAAGACTTCACTCTACGAGGGTCTGTTTCAAAGTGGCAGGTGTAACGACTTCTTACTGTCTCGAAAAGTGCATCGATGTCTGTTTTCCAGTTACCGGCGCTGGTTTTATCGTGACTGCTAGTACCACGACTGAACTTCACCACAACGCTCTCGTGTTCTGGGGAAAGCTCGGCCGTGCAGTGCAAACGTGCTAACTGTTCGTGGAGCCATTTGTCAGCTTTTGGACAGTCCTTTAGGTAACGGAGGAGGTAACAATCCACGTGTAGTTCATGGCGTTCACCACTGGGAGGAAGACTTGCACAAGTAGAGGTCTGTGTCAAAGAGAGGAAGTTGCATTAAAATGAAAAATAAAACACTTAATTAGACCTGCTTTAGGACTGAAAGTTTTGGAAAACTGATTGAGATCTGAAAGTGAATTTAATTACACAATAAAATGAGGATTCATAAGAATAATCGGGACTAATTGACCACTAAGAATATTGATGATTATTTTAATAATCTTTTTTTTTTTTTTTTAAAGATGGAATTGTTAATCAAAACAGTAAAAAATAAACCATAAATACAAAACTTTTTTTTCTTTCTTTTTTACATGATTTTGAAAAAAAAATCATTAACGCCAATCTTTTTTGTAAATAATCCGTCTTCAGTCAGCGTTTTTTTTTTTTTTTTTTACCTTAATCTGGTTACAAATGGATTTTAATAACCTCAATTTACATATAAATAATTGTTTGATTAATAGAGAAACAATAATTCCGGACTGGTCAACTACTAAAACATTATTAGTTGCAGCTTTATTTACAAGTAGAGATTTATTTAATTTAATTTAATTTAATTATATTCATGGGATTTCAAAGTGATATAAAATTTGGACTGTTGTCATTTCACCAATTAAAAACAATTTTGAATCGTAATAATATTGAAAAGTCCTCAAAATTGCATAAATAATTGGAAATCCATGAATAGCTGACCCAATGGCCTTCGCAGAGAAGTAAATCCCATTGATCTTCTTGGTTTTGTAGTTATGACAATAAGACCTACGGACACGGTGCTAATTGTCCTTTACATGATTAACAATAAAAACAATACATCTAAAATATAATCAAATCTAATCTTTCTTGGACTCATTTTCCTCTCATTTTGTACCTTTGTAGTTGTTGTCCACTCCGTCTCGGGTCGGTCAGATTCCGGTGGTCCCCGTTTGTCGCTGGTTTCTCGAACATCGAACGTGAGTGAAGCATCTCCAACGTCCACCACATGAGTCTTCCTACGGAGAACTTCAAGTTGATCTGTAACAACAATAATATACATCTGTTTTACTATTTCAAATGCTAAACTCTGTGTAGGCTTACAACAAGAGTGTACATGATAGAATACTCTGGTCCCAAACCCAAATGTGTACTTTCTCTAGCTCCATGAACACGTTTTTAAGGCCGTGGTCGACCAAAGACATGTTATATATGTTGTTTTATCATTGTTCATTGTTTTATGTTGCACTGAATCACCAAAGTTCCTACGTTTGTGAATTTTGTTCGTTGGCAATGGCTATAAACCTTTTCTGATTCTGTGTGTGGCATAAACTTTAAAAACCATAAAGTATCTTTATGTTAATGAACCAAACTTGCAATCAAAAAAACTACAACTGCATTGGTGTTCATGCAAAAAACTATGAATGCAGAAAAAAGGACTAGGAAACTATGTATTTATGTATAAAGACGGAGTAATTTTATGAATCATGAGTTTGATCTGCCTTTTTACATATAAATACCCCTAAAAATACAAAATATCACAGCTAACTTACTCCATACCTTCTCATTGTCCCAATTAAATCCTTAAAATGTAAAAGGATTAGTCAACAAATACAAATTTTGGTCGATTACGACTCCATCGACTGATTAATCAAGAAAAGACTAAAGAAATACAGCCCTACATGTTTTAAAAAGCGTGTTATTCTTAGTTAAGCAGTTTCAGTCCTCTCTTCATTGTTAATGCCTCTATAAATGTTTAAATATCAACTGTGTAGTAAACCTAAGTGTAATACTTGTTTTGTCTCATTTTCCCATTTCAATCTCTATATAAATAACTTTAAAATTATTGCCTTATTATTTCTGGAATATCTGACGTTATGCTTCGCTGTTCTTTATAATGCTTTGATTATAATCCTGGGTGTGTCAAAATGAAAAGACACTGAACACGATACTTTAAACTCTTTGCAATGGTTGTATTCAAATACTACAGAGGTATTTCAAATCTAACCAAATCAAAGTTTTACTTATGTAAAAACAAAATACCTAACTTAATTACTATATAGTAGTTACTAAGAGACTAGGTTTGCTCTGTCATTATAACCTTTAACCAGGAACAATCTGCATCTTATTGGATCTTGTTTTATTATTTATTTTTGTCAACTTGCATCTTTACAGTACATTTGTCACGTGGTCAAACATGACACTTTGACCCTGAAGCAGCACGTAAACAATCATGTGGATCGTGTCTGTAAACAAATATGATTATGTCATCGAATCATGTCTTGAATGTCATGAATTATGTCATCGATGCATCCAACAGTGTTATGATTTCTTATGTATCCCGTTCAGAAGTTTAGTTTTGTCTCCAAATAGAGGTCTAAGTTTCCCTTCCTCGAAAACGAAAGTGCTCCTGTCACAACATTTGTTTTTCTTGCGTCAGAATACATTTCCAGACTGAAATGGCACAAAAAAGAGAGTTGTTTGTGTCAGATCATACCTCTTTGCTCCTTGAACCAGACACAGTAGACCCCCTGCTCGTCTCTGCGCGGCGGACCGCCCACGTCTCCTCCGCCGGATTTACGACGATTCCGCCAGTAGCGCTCGACCTTCCGCTCGTGGCCCGGGAGCAGCTCGGGACACTCGAAATGCACCGGGAACCAGCCGCGGTCAGCCATAACCGGACGGCGGCGTTTAGGGTGTAAACCACGGAGCACGGAGCACGGAACGACGCTGCGTCCGTGCGTCTCGTGCGTAAAGCGTCCGTGCGTAAAGCGTGCGTGACGTGCGTCTGCCGCGTCAAAGGAGGAAAGGTGAAGTCGTGGATCTATTTTGTCAATAACAAAATAATAATAATCATACAAATTTTAAAAAATCTATTATGGGTGAAGTCAATAAGTGGAGGCACAATACTTGGCCCACTATGATAATAACTATAATAACAGAACTCCATTATAAGAACAGGTATTTTGGTGTAAGTTTGTGTGTTTGTTTGTGGTCTGGAATAAAGGAAATGAAGAAACAACGAACAACAGCACTCAGGAAATAGTCTGATAAACAACAACCATCTGAAATAAGCTGAATGCACTTCAAGTTGACATTGACAGACATTATATGCATGAATCTACGCGGTGCATAGAAGTGATAAGACGCACATAGATAAATACATCCAATGCAATAATAATACAGGCTCTATATATGTATATCAAGCGTTTCAAGGAACAAACCGAGCTACATCACGTTATAATGATCATAAACAGAATGCAAGTGCAAAATGTACTAATAAACACAGAATGGTTCCCAGACATGATCAGCACCGACATTAACAAACTAAATTTGCACTTACTTATTGTTCGTTCAGAGGTAACGCCTGATGCGAGTCTTTACTGGTTATGGAACTTCCTGTGAGCGCGAGCCGGTGGTTTTATACAAGTTATATAACACGTCGCGCCTGTTGTCGGTGTGTGCAGGGCGTAACTTTCTCTGTTTAAGATCATGTCTGCTGCTCTGATTGTACGTGCATTTATCCATATTTATGTAGAAATGAAAAATTGCACATGCATTTGTAACCAGAGCTGTGTTACATTGTGTGATCAGATAGATTACTCCAATGTATTCCTTTGATTTGGGTAAATGTATTAGATTAAGAAAACAGAATATTTTATGTTATTTCCGCACTATAAGACGCACTTAAAAGCCTTTAATTTTCTCAAAAAGCATCAATGCACCATATAATCCAGTGCGCATTGTATATGAAAAATACGGTAGTCATTATATGAATTTATTTATTTTTTGTACATGTATTTTATGGTTAGGTTTAGGACTCAATAGGTTTCTGGGTTTGTTTAAAAAAGTGTAGCCAAAGATTAAAATAATGTGCTCATTCATTGTGTCTAAAGATGTGAGTGATTGATGAGGATGGAGAAACGATAATGTTGGTGCTGATTTGAAGATGACTGAAAAACAATGTCCGACTGTAGCATTTTGAGAAACTTGTCAAGTTTGTTAAATTAAATTCAAATCCGGAACTAGTAAACTTCGGCTGTGATGGAGTTGTTTACGTGACAATATGAAACAACATGGGAAAGACAATATACAACTGTGCATGTCATTTGAATAAAGGCGTTTTTCCCCCTGTAAATTTGACTAACTTGACATACCAGAAGATATGTATAGTATCAGTTGAAAGTATAAATATATTAAAGCTTGACTGAAGAGTTTGCTTTCCAAAACAAGAGAGATTAAAGCAGACAATAGAAAGTCAATCTGAAGCTAAATGGGACATTCCTGTTCTATAAAAAGGAAAGAGCAATTATCATCAAACCGGTCTCATTGACTCATGTGTTTGAAAGTTGTTCTGTTCACATCAAGACACATTTTGACCACACCCGTTCCTGTAATAATGACCATTTCCCAGCACTGAAAAAGTTAAAAACATTTTTATTACTTGATTAAAAAAGTTACCACACACGTAACTACTTCAGGTCAATCATCAAAACAGATTACAGCCCAGATTAAAACCTATAACTACCAATAATAACTATAACATATATCAGCATGTGTAAACAAATAAAGTAAACAAAGTAAAGATATTTGTTTTAATCACAGCTCTATCTCTCTGATGATCTGATGTTGAAGTGATTTCTGGCTTTTCTTGGTGTCACGCTTGAGGCCGTCATCATGAGTTGAACTTATTTACTGGAAGACAGCACACACAGCACTGACAGTTTGGTTTGTCGCTTCCACCAGTGGTTGTACTTCTTTGATGAACTCCACAGCGTCCCGCACCGCCTCTGTGGGTGAGCTCCACTTCTCTGATGCCGAGGCCCCCACCAGGGCCCCTGTGAGCCCCCCCACAGCTGCCCCTGTTACAGCTGCAGCCACACACTTGAAAAGATCTGGAGAACCCATCATTACAAGTCCCACCAGTAATCCCGCTCCCAATAAGGCCCCCAGCACCACCCCGATCAAAGCACCTTTCATGTTTTTCATCAGTTTGGTGTAAACAACCTGTTTGGCCTTAGCTCGAATGTCCGCCAGGGTCAAATGACTTGAACAGGACATTTTCTTCACCTCTTCTCGTACTTGATCATGAATCATTTTCAGCATCTCATTGGTGTAACGTCTCCCTCCGTTCTTCTCCACAGTTTGGTCGATGGTGTCCAGCAGAGCTTTGACCTGGACCTGGTTGTTCTTGTACGAGTCGTAGCTGTTCTTCCAGTATCTATTATCAAACACATGACAGCGGCCTCCACATCTCTGAACCAGGGTGTTCAGGGCTTCATTGCCTTTGACCCATTCCTTAATTGTATCGTCGTCCAGCTCATCACCTCGAGTGAAGACCACTGTGGTGTAGTTCAGAGCCTCTTCAGAGAAATACTTGAGTATCACATCGACCACAGCCTGCTCCTGTTGTGTGAACCGCTCCACTTTAAGCACCAGCAGAAAAGCGTGAGGTCCAGGTGCACACTCCAGTACACACTTCAGGAGCTCAGGGCTCAGCTCGGTGCTTCTTGGATCAGTGTCAAAGACACCAGGAGTGTCAATCAATGTGATGTTTTTGTCGTAAACGTTTCTAGTTTCTGACTTGCAAGTGCTCGTCTCAGACTTTGCCTTATGTGACTCTTTGAACAGGTTTTCAACCCCAAGAATTGTGTTTGCCAGGCTGCTTTTTCCTGCTCCAGTTTTGCCCAGAAGGACAATCCTCCTGCTCTCACCTGGAAGAAGAAAAGGTAAATTTTAATATTTTAAAAATGTAAGCAAAACACAGGTAGTTGTACTTTTGAAATATGTCTCTGTTGTTGTTGTTTTTGTTATTATTTTTAATATAATAATGAATAAACTGAACTTTTATACACACAAAACTAAACACATTTTTTTAGAAAAGTACATTACATACAGTTGGACTCAATTAGAACATTTTTATAGGTTTCTCTTTAGATTTAACAAATAAACACCACAAGCGTTCAAAGAGTGGAAATGGTCTTAATTACATAATATATAAAAGACGGGCGTCGACTTTCTCCTGGAAAAAAAGTATAATCTGTACAAGCCGAGTTTAATTAAGTGTTTGCAGAAGATAAGTAGGACAGACTTTAACACAAGCCCTGATTATGAGTAAAAAGAGCAGAGCTTATCTTCCATTCTCTGCTTCTGTTGTGCTCAAAGTGTTGCTCTGACTGAACTGCGTCATGCATAAGAGAGCTTTAGTTTCACTTCTGAGCCGGAAGGAAAATAAGTTATACAAAAGTAAGTTACAAAGTAAGTTTATTTGTTTTATATGTGGCACTGTTATCTTGGTCCTCCTTGAACACGATATGCAGCATCTCAAAGCGCTCTCCATGAATAAGTTCAAATATGTATTGGCAACGCGCCTTTTATGGGACCCTCGCAGCTCAGGTCCTGCTGCAGTCACACATTACTTTGTATTTAGGCAGACAATGTGCCCAGATCATTAAGATTATTAGAACTATACTCTTCATCACTGGCTGATGTAAGTTACTGAAGTATTTGTGGCATTAGATGTGGTCATCCTCACTCCCTCAGCTCGGAAAAGTTAACGTCATATTCACATATTCGGACTTCTGAGGTCAATAGTTCCTAAATGCAAAAGTCTTTACAGCTCATACACATGCCAAAACACACATATTCACACAGCCAAGTGACTACAACCCCGTTTTTTTAAATCAGATGCGTATTTTGGGCGCAGCGAATCCCACTGCTCCGAATGTGCACCCGAGAGTGCTTAGGGACCGTCATCAAATGTGCAGCTGGAGCCGAGACGAAGGCTTAGAGACCGTCATCAAAAAGCAAAACCACAAATGGAAACGTTTTATAGCTAGAATGGAACATCAAATAGAGCGGTACAATTTGAATTACACAATAAATACACCATGATGGACACCACAGCAAGCTTTATTTTTCCATATGAAGCTTTATTTGTGTTTTATTTATGAAATAATATGAAAATTACTCTTCAATAGCTTGGACGTGTTTTTCCTCTTGCCCTCTGAGCTGGTGGGAACCTCTGTTTGTATTATTGTTTTGATCCGATATGGTGTGAATGTGTTGACCTGAAGTGTCATTGAATTGTCAAACACTTTTTCATTTGTGAAGTTTTGTGCGTACCAATAACACACAGATAAAGTATCATTTGTACTGCATTACTTGTTCTAATTTTTTTTTTAATAAAAATAATGAGCTTGCATATTTTTCTTACTGTCTCACCATCTATCTTGTGCATTAGTCTACGCTTCAGCAAATTTTTTATCATATTTCCTTGTGGCGTGGATAAATCATTTGTCCTGCCACGTATCAATCATAAAACGCACCTACCGCTCACCTGCAGCCGCGTGCGGTTCCTCCTCACGTTTCCGCCTGCCTAAGCGCATGGATCTATCATAATATAGTTCCCTCAGTGTACGGGGCAAAATGAAGACGGAGAAAGACAGTTCGAGCTGACTCAGAAGTGGACAGAAATCTACGGGAGACGAGAGATGCGATGCGCTCCGTTGCGCTAATAAACAAACGCACGTGTGTGTTGTATCAGTCCGCACGGGGGAGTGCGCATGCGCACTTCAGCCTGCGTTCTCAAATCGCCGAAAAATCGTCCATACCGCCTTTAATCTCATCATTCCAGCTAAGAAAAATGTCAAATATTTACATTTACCATAGTAGATTTAACACATAGCTTACTTTAAACTAAAATGTAATTGTTTTCTGGTCACAGTACCAATAATAACAAATGTTTGGTAGACTTTCCCATCTTTATAAACCAAAAAAATCGCTCTTAATAAACCCAACAACGCTTCTGCAGGCTGTTTCCTTTGTGATCTGCAGTACATAATGATAGTAGATAATTATGCGTTTTCTTGTTAGACCTGTTTCAAAGGCACAGAGCGAATAGTTTTGGACTATGCTTTTGGGAGCGGCACATATTTTGGCTTTGCTATGGTTACTCGGATAAAGCAGCATGAATAAATACTTCGATTAACATTCTCTCAGCTGAGGTTGAATGGTTGTTGTGTGCAGGAAGTGAAGAGAAGGCAAGTGTGATTTCCTGAACGCTGTAGGTGAGCGAGAGGAGCCATGGACGGTGAGTCGAGCTTTTTCTCACTGCGTGCATAAAGTTACTGTTCAAATTGTTGTTTTAAAATACAAAGCAGGTCATTTTTAATAGATAAAAATATGCAATTGAATATACTTTAGCCTAATATTGCAACATAATGTAAACAACAAGCTAAATTCTTTGCCGATCTTGCTGCCTTTTTGTTGCACAGGGCGAGAGAGACAAAGCACACAGACATTTTACATTCTTTTTCTGTTTGCTCACTATAAAATGAACAAACAGGGCACTGAACGTAATGCGATGGATATTTTGCAAGTAAAACTACTTTCTGTTGTATGTGGAATTAATATGCAGGTAATAAATTGTACAAGGTAAAATATCAAGATACAAAAATGTAAGTAAAGAATGATCTTGTTGTTTTTTCATTTGCATTTTATTTTGCATTGTGCTCTATGGTTTGTACTGTCGAGACCCAGACACTCACGCATATTTTAAAGGTGCACTGTGTAACATTTCTGTCTCAGCGCCACTTTCAAAATGTCCATTGAGATGTTGTTGGAGAGGTGACCCTGCTTACAGTAAAACAAAAATTTAAATATGTTTTCCAGCATAATCAACACCTGTAATGCCATAAATTTGTTGGAATATTTCAGGTATAAAGCAATAACATCTCCATAAATACAGGAAAGTGGCGAATCCCCTGCCAGAAAAGTGACATAGTGCATCTTTAAAATATAAACCATGGACACAATGAAAATCACTACAATGCTATTTTTGTTTCTAGATTTCTGCTTTTTCTGGCCTTTTATGCAGTGAAATTACTATTTTAAATGCAAACAAAGAAACGTTGGTTTTGCTTTTGCTTTTTTCTTAGTGCAAACTTCCACCCGGATTGTGGCGCTTGGGAAAACCGGCAATGGGAAGAGCAGCCTGGCCAACACCATTCTCGGAGAGAACGTTTTCCGCATCAACCACGCTTCCGTTTCAGACGAGAGCGTTTGTCGCGCCGAGTCCAGGCTCGTCGATGGAAAACCTGTGACTTTGATCGACACTCCGGGTTTCTTTGACACGTGCGCATCGGAAGAATTGTTCCGAAAAGGATTAGTGCGATGCTTCACAGAGACGGCCCCAGGACCTCATGCCATACTCATCGTGCTCAAAGTAGAGAGATACACCACCCACGAGCAGGAACTTATCCACAAAATCCACAGATATTTTTCAGAGGAAGCCTTTCGTTTCGCCGTTGTCGTCTTTACGCACGGCGATCAGCTGCAACCGGGCCAGACGATTGAAGAGTTCGTTGGTCCAAACGCGGCGCTTAGTGATTTGGTGAAGAAATGTGGCGGAAGGTGCCATGTAGTTGACAACAAACACTGGAACACACCAGGTGGAGATGAGATGAGGAGTAACCAGTTTCAGGTGGCAAAGATACTAGCTACGATTGATCGCAATATGAAAGTGAACAACGATGGCTACTACACGAATGATTTGCTCCAAAAAGTCATGGAAGAGCTGGAAAAAGAAGAAGAACGAATCAAGCAAAGTGCAGTGACTAACATGTCCCACACTGAAGTCAGAGCGCAGGCCAGAACCACCGTTGACAACCTGCTGCTGGTCAAGTTTTCGGGCGTGGCCATGGGGGGCGCTCATGGGGGCGTTTCTGGGGGTAGTGGATGTGCTCAGGTCCACTCTGGAGAACTGGGATGGCCTGTCGGGGGTTTCAGGGAGAGCGGTGGCGTCGGCGGCCGGGAGAGGAGCGCTGCGAGGGGCCATGGCCGGGTACCAGGCCGCCAGAGGTACGACGAGCGTGAGCGACGCCCTGGGGAGAACGCTGGAAGATCTGAAACGGCCCCGATGATACCAGACAATAATAATAAGTCTATATTATTACTGTGTGGATATAAATATAAAAAAGACAGTCCAGAAAATCTTTTATACATGCAATGGGGGTGTCATGGGCTAAATATTGCGGCCATGGCATCCGAACAAATCCAAACGCCGCGGCAGGCGAAGACACGGGTATTCAAACACTGAAGACGCGTCACAACAATGGCACGTTAGGTCGTTTATTGCTCCAAACGCAGAAACTAGAAGACTGACACACACACAGCAGGCGAGCGCTCTCCTAATGACCACACCCACAGGGCCACGCCCAGACACCGCAGAGTCATGCGCGTGCTCAACCATGTGCCCTCCAACCACGTGCCCTCTCAACCATGTGCCCATTCAACCTTGTGCCCACTCAACCTTGTGCCCACTCAACCACGTGCCCTCTCAACCTTGTGCCCACTCAACCATGTGCCCTCCAACCACGTGCCCTCTCAACCATGTGCCCATTCAACCTTGTGCCCACTCAACCTTGTGCCCACTCAACCATGTGCCCACTCAACCACGTGCCCTCTCAACCTTGTGCCCACTCAACCACGTGCCCTCTCAACCTTGTGCCCACTCAACCATGTGCCCACTCAACCATGTGCCCACTCAACCACGTGCCCTCTCAACCTTGTGCCCACTCAACCATGTGCCCACTCAACCATGTGCCCACTCAACCTTGTGCCCATTCAACCTTGTGCCCACTCAACCTTGTGCCCATTCAACCTTGTGCCCACTCAACCATGTGCCCACTCAACCTTGTGCCCACTCAACCACGTGCCCTCTCAACCTTGTGCCCACTCAACCATGTGCCCACCCAGTATGTTTCTGAGCTACGTCCAACCAAATGATACTTGTTAGAAACTTGATTGTCTGAAATACTTTTCTTTATCTTTTCTGTAAGCCAGTGTTTTTCAAACTGTGGTGTGTGTACCACTGTTGGTATGCAGACTCCTCTATAGTTCAAATAAAGTAATTTTACTCCACAATTCTGTTCTCTTTTGGGGTTGTCCTTGTTAAGAATGCATAAAGCAATTGTGTTGTCCCATTTTCATCTCTTTAAGCCAGTTTAAACCTAGAATAGTCCTGTTTTTGGCCTGGTTTAGATCTGGTGGTACTCAGATGGTTAAATGTTTTTTCAATAGCAGGGACCACGCCATAACAATGGAGTATGAAAGAATGTTTATTGATGAATAACGACGATGGATCGACAATGGATCAACGATGGGGCGACGATGTAGCGACGAGAGTTGGCTGGGTAGAGACTCAGGCGATTCAGGACCCCCCCTCCATTGATTGGTGATGTGTTAAGGTGAAGATGATAGAGACATGGGGTGGGAGGGCGGGGTTGAGAGAGCAGAGATGACAAGATATGCTGTGAATAGGCCTTATTAATAGGGCTTCTGGGTAATTAGAGGTGTGGTTAGAGAGTGGGGCGTGTTTACTGGTGGAGTAGAGGTTGAGGCGTGGTCCCACTCCTGAACCCCCGTTGGCGATTAACATCTCCAACCACACTTATTATAAAGACCCACTATGTCACTTTTCTGTATTTATTGAGATGTTATTGCTTTATACCTGAAACAATCCAATATTCCAAAATAGATAGTGAGACAGTAAGAAAAACATGCAAGTTCATTATTTTTTACATTTTATTTTAGTGGTACAATCATTATTGTGGTTTGTGATCAGGTACAAACAGTCTAAATATTATTACAGGATAATACTTTGTCTGTGTGTAATTGATAAGCAGAAAAAGTCACATATGGAAAAGTGTTTTATGATTCAATGACACTTCAGGCCAACACATTTGCACCATATCTGATCAAAACAATAATACAAACAGAAAAAAAAGAATGTATAATAACCATAATGGATCACTTTACAATTGTCCATTGTCCATTCCCTCCTCAGTTACAATATTGAAAACAGACTAAAAAGTATGATTTAGATGTACATGATTTTTTATCAAAATCAAACAAAATAGACCCTGAAAGATTTATTATAGCAATTTTTGACAATTCTGATATTGCGATTGAACTGCCGATTTATTATGTTATAGTTGGACACTTGAAGTTTATATTCAAATGTCCAAGAGCATGAAAATTTGAGAAAATACCAAAATATGAACTGCTAAACCAATAAAATACATTTCAGAACAGGTTTTTTGCAGAGATAAGCATTTTGTTCCCCTATAAGACAGAATATTACAGTCTTTGATATTTTGATTGCAATAAACCCTGCTTTGTCATCTTCTCTTACATGGGTTGTGTCGTATTGGTAAGAACGTCCGCTTCGCTCCCAAACACAGCTTTTATGGCTTCTATAATGTAACCCAGGGTGCTTTTTATCGGTGCCACGGCTTCATTTACCACCTCCACCACTGAAGGGGGCAGCACTTCATTTACACCCGAGGCCGGCCCTGACACACGTGTATCCCGGAAAAAACTGACCACCATATAAGAGACAAAAGACAATCCAGCAACGATTAATATATATTTAAGATAATGCTTTCGTTGTTGCAAGATTATGTATTTTTGAAGGACTATCTCCTTTGCCTTTTCTCTGCACTCGCTCGCAGACAAGCTGCTTTCTGACTCGCGGGCACGATCTTGCTCCCGTTTAATATCCGCTTCTACTTGTCTGAACCTCTCATTGGTGAAGTAGCACTTGCCGTTTTCATTTAATGTTTTATCTATCGATTTGAGAATCTCTTTCCTCTGAAACGCGTTGCTTCTATATTCATTCCCGCTGGCGTTTCTCCAGTATTTGTTGTCAATCACGTGGCAGCGGTCGCCACATTTACGGACCAGATCGCGCAGCCCCTCGCTTTGACCCACAAACTCACGGATTTCCATCCCCTCTTGCAGCTGGTCGCCGTGCGTGAAGACCACAGTGGTGTATTTGAAAACGTCGTCGCCAAAATGCATCTTGATTTGGTCAACGATGGCTTGTTCTTGCTCGGTAAACTTCTCGATCAAAAGCACAAACAGAAAGGCGTGTGGTCCGGGCGAACACTGCGTATAACAGCTGAATATTTCACACCGGACGTCCTCATCGGAGCGGTCAGTGTTGAAAATACCGGGGGTGTCGATCAACGTCAGGTCCCGTTCGTTCACGATGCCACTTTTGGCCTCGGAGTATTTGGATTTGGAGGCGCTGCTGTGGTTCACCTTGAAAATGGAATCTGCAAAAATGGTGTTGGCCAGGCTGCTTTTCCCGCTGCCGCTTTTGCCGATCAGGACAATTCTTCGAGAGTTTAAATCTAAAATACAAAGAAACATATTCAAATAAATGTACAATACTCTATTGCAATATACCACATAAATATTCAAACCTGTTTTGCCAATCAAAAACGCATAAATAATATGATTTTTTACTATGCAATTATTTAAATTAATAATACAAAGACCGTCCAAAAAACTAGATCAAAATAATCTTAATGATCTTTCAGCTTGGATGAAAAGTAGAAATGTAACTTATCAGCTCGGTAGTATGAGAACGAAACCTAGAACTGTATTTAAAATATGCTTCTGAAAACTTACAGAAAACTATCAACATTTTTTGATAACATCTAAGTTTCAGATGAGTTTCTTTTCGTGTTTTTAAACTTTAGAGTTTTTCTAAATCCCTATGGCTAAAATAAACGGCACATTTTAGTCCTCCTTCCGGGACCAAGTTCGTCACTTCCGTGAGTTATGAGCGTATGATCTAGTGCTGTCCCTAACGCCTACCTCCGGGACCACGGCGAATTTGACCGCGTTTCTACGTGACCAACACTAGGGGGCGCTCTAACCACACAAAAGCGCAGTGGGGTCGGCTTCTAAACTAAAGTGCGCAACGACAAACCTGCGCACACTCGTGATACAATACTACGTGATACAATACAACCTTTCACGTCCAAAATAACGCACTCTGCAACGACACTATTCACAAACGCACGCGCTCCAATGGAACTTCGCGCTGAGGATCGACGCGGAGTTGATAGATTGTGCTTTTATCCTATAAGTTTACGCGCTAAATAATAATCTGCTTGCGAACCAGGTTTATAATGGCTGAAAGGACGTACCTGTCATGGTGGTAGAAGTTGTGCAGATGTGCGTGTAGAAAGGCTCCTCGCGTCTGTCTCTCTGGCGCTTTCGCTTCTGTTTATCAGGAAATGGGTGTGTCTTGTACGCCCCCTCGCCCCGCCCCTGACCCGCAGAACACAATCACTTACTCGAGAGGACGATATCACTTAAAGTATGAAAGTTTGTGTTAAACAACAACAGCTTTAAATTCAATTACAAATATAACTCGTTCAATGGTAAAAGTCAAGAGTCAAGTCTTTCCTTCCTGCTGCTGTCAGACTGTATAACAAACACTGCTAGCCCTTGAAGGCACACACACACTTACACTAACACACACACACACACACACTTAAACACACACACTCACACACACGCACACACACACACACACACACACACTTAAACACACACACTCACACACACGCACACACACACACACACACACACACACACAATAACACACACACACTAACACACACACACACACACACTTAAACACACACACACACATATACATACACACACTAACACACACACACACACACTTAAACACACACACTCACACACACACACACGCACACACACACACACACACACACAATAACACACACACACACACTTAAACACACACACACACACACACACATATACATACACACACTAACACACACACACACTTACACTAACACACACACACACACTTAAACACACACACACTCATATACATACACACACACACACTCATATACATACACACACTAACACACACATACTTACACTAACTCACACACTTAAACTCACACACACACACACACACACACACACACACTCATATACATACACACACACACACACACTCATATACATACACACACTAACACACACACACTTACACTAACACACACTTAAACACACACTCACTCACACACACACACTCATATACATAATAATAATAACTTTTATTTATATAGCGCTTTTCAGTGACCCAAAGACGCTGAACATAATAAAAAAGGGGGGGTATTTACAGACAGGGGGGGACAACACGTACAATACACATTAATATACAGATAAAATGAACAAGACAGAAGAAGTAGAGAGAAAAAGATGGGGATGTAACAGGGGGTAGAAGTGTAGACAGTGGGGTAGAGGAGGCTAGGGGTAGGGGAGGTCATAGGTGTTCACCGCCTTCTTTTCTTTCTCTCACTTCTGAGGACCTGTGGACCCAGATGTCCCTCCCCTGGTGAAGTGGTCCCTGCCCTGTGTGGACGGTCCCTCATCTGCCTGAAGAGTGGCTCCAGTTCGCCTCAGTCGGTCCCTCATCTGCCTGAAGAGTGGGTCCAGCTCGCCTCCGACGGTCCCTCGTCTGCCTGAAGAGTGGGTCCAGCTCGCCTCCGACGGTCCCTCTTCTGCCTGAAGAGTGGGTCCAGCTCGACTCAGACGGTCCCTCTTCTGCCTGAAGAGTGGGTCCAGCTCGACTCAGACGGTCCCTCTTCTGCCTGAAGAGTGGGTCCAGCTCCAGTCTCCTCGTGTCCGTCTGTCCGTCTGTGAGAGTCGGATCTCTCCTTCACTGGAACTCCTCCAGGTTTCTACGCTTTTTTCCCAAAGAGGTTTTTTTTGTAGTTTTTCCTGGCCGAGAAGGAGAGTCTAAGGACAGAGGACCCTGGGACATCGTCCCTCGCCACCACAGACATTGTCTGACTTCATCGCCACCACAGACATTGTTGATTCATTTCTCCCTGTGGCCCTCAGAGGCAACTGTTGTTGTGATTTTGGGCGTTACAAAAATAAATTGATTTGATTTGATTTGATAGGCTTGGGTGAAGAGGTATGTTTTTAGGCGGGATTTGAATGTTGTGAGTGAGGGAGAGTGGCGGACAGGTTGGGGGAGGGAGTTCCAGAGTCGGGGTGCTGCTCGGGAGAATGCTCCGTCGCCAAAACTTTTGAGTCGGGATGTTGGTGCAGTCAGGGTGAGAGAGGAGGAGGATCGGAGAGCTCGGGTGGGGCGGTGGGGGATGAGGAGGTCAGACAGGTAGGGGGGGGCAAGGTGGTGAAGAGCTTTGAAGGTGAGGAGGAGTATTTTAAAGTTTATGCGCTGCTTGATGGGGAGCCAGTGGAGGGAGCGGAGAACGGGAGTGATGTGTTCACGGGACCGGGTGTGGGTGAGGAGGCGGGCAGCGGAGTTTTGGACCATTTGGAGTCTATGGAGGGAATGGGAGGAGATGCCAGTGAGGAGGGAGTTGCAGTAGTCGAGGCGGGAGGAGATGAAGGCATGGATGAGGGATTCAGCAGCGGGGAGGGTGAGGCAGTGTCGGATTTTGGCGATGCGGCGGAGGTGGAAGTATGAGGTCTTGACGATGTGGCTGACATGGGGAGTGAAGGAGAGGGTGGGGTCCATGATGACACCGAGATTGCGTACCAGGGTAGAGGGGGTGATGGTCGAGGTGTCGATGCTGAGTGAAAAGGGACCAGTTTTATTGAGAGTGGATTTGGTGCCAATGAGGAGGAGCTCTGTTTTGTCACTGTTCAGTTTGAGGAAGTTGAGAGTGAGCCATGATTTTATTGTAGAGATGCAGGTTTGGATGTGGCTGAGGGGAGGGTTTTGGGTGGATTTGGTGGTGAGGTATATCTGGGTGTCGTCAGCGTAGCAGTGAAAGTCCAGGTTGAGTTGGCGGAGGATGTGACCAAGGGGGAAGATGTAGCAGATGAAGAGGAGGGGGCCGAGGACTGAGCCCTGGGGGAACCCCTGCGTTACTGGGGAGAGGGTGGATGAGTGACCGGAGAGGGAAATGAACTCTTGCCTGTTGGTGAGGTAGGATGTGAGCCAGTCAAGTGCAGAGCCCTCAACACCCAGTTGGCGCAGCCTTTGTAGGAGGATGGAATGGTTTATAGTGTCAAAGGCTGCGCTGAGGTCTAGTAGTAACAGGATGTTGAGGGCCCCGGAGTCTGCAGAGGTGAGGAGATCGTTGAGTACTTTGACCAGGGCTGTTTCAGTGTTGTGAAGTGGGCGGAAGCCAGATTGGAGGGGTTCATAGAGGTTGTTTGACTGGACTTACACTTACACTAACACACACACACACACACACTCATATACATACACACACTAACACACACACACTTACACTAACACACACACTTACACTTAAACACACACACACACACTCATATACATACACACACACACTAACATTAACACAAACACACACTTAAACACACACTCACACACACACACACACTCATATACATACAGACACTAACACACACACACTTACACTAACACACACACACTTAAACACACACTCACGCACACACACACACACACTCATATACATACACACACTAACACACGCACACTTACTTTAACACACACACACACACACACACACATACTTAAACACACACTCACACACACACACACATTCATATACATACACACACACACGCACTCATATACATACACAAACTAACACACACTTACACTATACGCAATACTGACCTAACCATGTGCAATACTGACTTAACCATGTGCAATACTGACTTAACCATGTGCAATACTGACCTAACCATGTGCAATACTGACTTAACCATGTGCAATACTGACCTAACCAT
Organism: Eucyclogobius newberryi; assembly: GCF_026437365.1. Taxonomy (NCBI): domain Eukaryota; kingdom Metazoa; phylum Chordata; class Actinopteri; order Gobiiformes; family Gobiidae; genus Eucyclogobius; species Eucyclogobius newberryi. The sequence goes on along the minus strand of NW_027315857.1, from coordinate 19,305,476 downwards.
GTGCAATACTGACCTAACCATGTGCAATACTGACCTAACCATGTGCAATACTGACTTAACCATGTGCAATACTGACTTCACCATGTGCAATACTGACTTCACCATGTGCAATACTGACCTAACCATGTGCAATACTGACTTAACCATGTGCAGTACTGACTTCACCATGTGCAATACTGACTTCACCATGTGCAATACTGACTTCACCATGTACAATACTGACTTACCCATGTGCAATACTGACCTAACCATGTGCAATACTGACCTAACCATGTGCAGTACTGACTTCACCATGTGCAATACTGACTTCACCATGTGCAATACTGACATCACCATGTGCAATACTGACCTAACCATGTGCAATACTGACTTGACCATGTGCAATACTGACTTAACCATGTGCAATACTGACTTAACCATGTGCAATACTGACTTAACCATGTGCAATACTGACTTAACCATGTGCAATTACTGTCATACTCACACGCAATTAATGTAATTCATGTGCATACAACTGATGAAAATAAGAGTGTTTACTTTACCATTATTATTAGTATTATTTGTCTTATGCCAGCTATTTTTATTATTATTTTATTTTTATTTTCTTCCCTCCATTCCCTATTAAGATATGAGAGGACCTGTTTACAGGAGTTTTGTTAATAAGAGTTTTTGTTTTTGTTCATAAGAGTTCTTCTATTAAGAGTGTTTTTAAAACTTTCTATAAGTTATCTGTTCTTTTCCTCTGTATCTACAGCTTTGTAACACCAACATTTCCCCATGTGTGGACAATAAAGGCGTATCTTATCTTATCTTATCTTATCTTAGAGCCTTAGTTGAAGAAGCAATACTGCAAGAACCAAAATATACTGAGCCTGTTGGTCGGGAAACAGAGGAAATTTGTTTGTATCCGCTCTGCTGAGACTTTGTTACCGGCTTTATTCTAGGGCTGACTCTTCTTCATCTTCCTCTCCTTTGATGTACGGCTTTATTCTTTAGGCTTTACTCATTTGGCTTTGATATGTCGTTGCCCCTGCCCTGCCCTGCCCTGCCCTGCCCTGCCCTGCCCTGCCCTGCCCTGCCCTGCCCTGCCCTGCCCTGCCCTGCCCTGCCTTGCCTTGCCCTGCTCCTGCTTGAGTAGCCATAAAACACCAAAGAAGAAGGGCAACTAGTGACCGGGACGCTTGTCTTCACGCCAAAGAAAAATACACTTTTTTGATAAAAAAACACCATTTTGGGGGCCTCTGCCAATAACAACATCGCTGACGGTGGATTATTGAGCGTTGTTTGGATATTACGGCAACATAGAGGAACGCCTCGGTCCGTATGACGGGGAAGAGGAAGAGGAAGCGTGACCTGGTCGGTGACGATATGAACAGCGGGGAGGACTCCCCTGGAGCCACTGATCCTGTGCAGCGTGGGGCGTCTTCTTGCTCGTCTATGGAGGGCTCTCTCAGTGAGGAGCAGGGCGGGGGGGTTGCAGATATCGGGGATGTGAGTTCAGAGTGTAAGGTGTTCATAAAGCTCGCGCAGGATAATGCGTCCTTTAAGGGGTGGGATCCGATGGCGTTGACAAGGAGCCTGACTGTAGCTGTGGGAGTGGTCAAGCATGCGAGTGTCCTTAGGGATGGCTCGCTGCTGGTCGTGTGCAAGGACGTGGCTCAGCAAAGGAAGGCGATTGAAGCTAAGTGTCTGGGGGGGAAGGACATTCTTGTGTCTGATGCTGTAAGAGGCACGGTCAGGGGAGTTATCGTAGGCGTCCCTACGACGACATCTGTGGATGACATAAAGGAGAATTTGACTGGAGCTAAGGTGGTGGATGCTAGGCGATTGAAGATGACCCGGGATGGGGTAAGGTGTGACAGCCTGTCGATAATGATTAGATTTGAAGGTGGGATCCTGCCTCGTGTGGTGTGCGTTGGGTACATGCGCTATGGCGTACGCCCATATGTTCTGCCGCCCCTGCGTTGCTTCAAGTGCCAGCGCTTTGGGCATATTGCAGCGGTCTGAAGAGGGAAGCAGAAGTGTGGTAAATGTGCAGGAGACCACGAGTATGGGAAGTGTGACGACGGAGCAAAACTCAAGTGCTGTAACTGTGGGGAGAGCATAGCTCTGCCTACGGGGGATGCGTGTTCAGCAAGAGGGCTGCTGAGGGGCAAAAAGTTAGAGCCTCTCAAGGCATATCCTACGCGGATGCGGTCAAGAAGGTGTCTGGTAGTCAGGTGAAGGTGGATGCAGTGGGGGCTGCCAGTGCTGCTGGTGTCCTAGGCGACAGGGGAGGGGGCAGCGTTGCCCGCGGCCAGGGCGAGGTCCCCACTGGGATGCCTGTGAGTGTGGCTTCCACGGGCAGAGGCCCTGTGGGTGCGGAGGATGTACTGGTTGTGAAGAGGAAAGATTTCTTCCTCTTTATGGTGGAAGTGATTAACTGTACTGGTCAAACCAAGAAGAGATCCGAAAAGACTAAGATCATCGCTAAGGCTGCAGGGAAGTACTTTGGAGCTGGGGGTCCCGAGTGGACGGAGATAGAGGATGCGCTGCGGGAAGGCACCCTGCCCCATTCTGGCAGTGGGAGTGGGGGGGCTCCCGATGCGCCGTCAGGTTCCGGGGGCTCATAATGGCGGTGGTTGTCTTGCAATGGAATGCGCGTAGTCTTCGTGCTAATGGCCAGGAATTTAAGCATTTTGTCTCTACCTTGTTGAACAAGCCTCACGTTATGTGCGTGCAGGAGACTTGGTTACAACCTAGGTGGGGTTTTGGGATACAAGGGTATGTGTGTGTTAGGAATGATAGGGAGCAGGGTAGAGGCGGAGGTGTGGCTGTGTTTGTCCGAGATTACCTAAATTACGTTGTTGTCAGTGTGAGTAAAGCGCCGGAGGCTCTTGCGGTGAGGGTCTGGCTGGGTGGTGAAGCTGTTACTGTGGTTAACCTTTATAATCCGTGTGGTGAGTTAACGTTAGAGTCCTTACATAGTATCGGTAAGGATGTTCGGGGAAAGGCCGTGTGGTGTGGGGATTTTAATGCGCATAGCGCTTTGTGGGGCGGTAGTGGTACCGATAGGTATGGGCAGGTGGTAGAGGGTTTTATCAAACAAAGGGAGTTGGTTTGTCTGAATGATGGGAGTGGGACCCGCTATGATATGGGGACCGGTACGGAAAGTGCAATAGATCTTACGCTTGTGTCCAAGGAGTTAGCTGGTGTTTGTAGTTGGGAGGTTCTTGGTAATCTTTCTTTTGGTAGCGATCACTATCTAGTCCGCACCGAGATTGGCTTTGGGAGCTGTGTGGTCAGGGGGACGAGGATCCAGAGGTGGCAGTTGGCAAGGGCGAACTGGGGGGCTTTCCTGAGGAAAGCTGATGATGGTTCTAGGGTTCTGCAGGAAGGAGGATTGACTCAGGTGGATGATCTCAATAGTGCAATTGTCTCGCTCATCACGCAGTCAGCGGTAGGCACGATTCCTAAGAGTGGTGGTAGTGGACATAGGAAGCGGGTGCCGTGGTGGAATGAAGCATGTGGTCATGCTGTTAGGGCGAGAAATGCGGCGTTTCGCCGGCTAAGGGTTACCCACACTGAGGGTGCCCTCATTGACTACAAGAGGGCCCGCGCTGTTGTGCGGAAAACTGTAAGAACGGCCAAGAGTGCCTATTGGAGGCGGTATTGTTCCAAAATTGGGAGAGAAACGCGTCTCGGGGATGTTTGGGGGATGATTAAGCGGATGCATGGGGTTGAGCACCGTCATGGGACCCCGGTCCTAATACTGAATGGTGTTGAAGCAGTCAGCGACGTTGACAAAGCTGAACTGTTGGCCAGCACCTTTGTGTCGGTGCACAGCTCTGACAATCTCTCACCTGCGGAAAGGAACTACAGGGAGAGTACTCTGGCCCAGAATTCTGAGCTGATTGGGCACCAGCCTTCGACTCAAGATGACCTTGACCTTCCGTTTAGTTTGTTTGAGCTAAGGAGAGCACTTTCTAAGGCGAAACAGACAGCCCCGGGTAAAGATGAGGTGTGCTATGACATGCTCTCTCATTTGACTGATAACACGCTTGGGCTAGTCCTGGGTCTTTTCAACCGTGTTTGGGATTCAGGTTGTGTTCCATCTGCGTGGAAACAGTCTACGGTGGTGCCGGTTCTGAAGCCGGGTAGGCCAGCGTCTGACCCTTCAAGTTATAGGCCGATTGCCTTGATGTCGCAGCTCGGGAAAACGATGGAGTGCATGGTTACCGAGCGGTTGGATTACTTCTTGGAGAGTCAGGGTTTGCTTCCCGCGCACCAGAGTGGTTTCCGTAGGGGCAGGAACACCATGGATTCCGTGTTGTGTTTGGAATCTGATATCCAGCTGGCCAGGGCTCAGAAAGAAAAGGTTATTGCGGTGCTCTTCGATGTGGAGAAGGCGTACGATATGGTTTGGAAGGATGGGCTCCTCATTAAGCTGCGGAAGTGTGGTGTGAAGGGTAAACTGTTTAACTGGGTCCGGAGCTTTCTGTCTGGCCGGCGTATCCAAACCAGAGTGGGCGCTGCTTACTCTGGGGTCTATGGGGTGAAGAATGGGATCCCGCAGGGGAGTGTGTGTAGCCCTATCTTGTTCAATGTTATGATTAAGGACATCTTTGACGACGTGGATGGGTCTGTTGGGAGGAGCCTTTATGCTGACGATGGCGCTCTATGGGTGAGAGGGAGGAATCTCCGGTTTTACGAGGCGAAACTGCAAAGGGCAATACAGCAGGTGGAGCAGTGGACCCTGAAGTGGGGGTTTAAACTGTCCGTACGGAAGTCTCAAGTGATCTGTTTCTTCAATGGGCATAGGGACGTCTCCCTTCGACTGCATGGGCAGGTGCTCGAACAGGTCAGGGAGGTGAGGTTCTTGGGGGTTACCTTTGACGAGAGGCTTAGTTGGCGTCAGCACATTGATGAGGTCAGTGGTAAATGCAAAAGGGTGAATAACTTGCTTCGTTGTCTATCCGGCCAGGACTGGGGGGCCAGCAGAAGGTCGCTCCTGGGTATTTATCGGGCCGTCATGAGGGCGGCTATTGATTATGGCTGTATAGCCTACATGTCTGCGGCTGAGACTAACTTAAAGAAGCTTGATGTGGAGCAGGCCCAGGCCTTGCGCATCTGCTGTAGGGCTTTTAGGACCTCCCCTGTCTCGGCGCTGCAGGTTGAGTTGGGGGAATTGCCGTTACGGATCCGGAGGCTAGAACTTCTGTTGGCTTACTGGGTGAATGTGCAAGGTCATACGAGCTCTCACCCGGTGAGGGACTTTCTCAGGGTTGATGGGGGGCAGAGTGAGGCTGGCGGTATGGTTTTTAGCCAGGTAGGAAATGCGAAGGCGCGGCTTGCGGGGGTTGGTGATCTGCGTGTGAGCCCGTCGGTGGCTTTGTCTGCTATAGCTCCGTGGAAGTTTGTCCCGGCTCCTGTTGATGTTAGCTTGCATGGCAAGCTTAGAGGAGTCGCTGGGAGGGCACCGCAGTTTGCCGTTCAAGCGCTCATTGATAAGCACTCAGGTGATGTGTTTATTTATACCGACGGGTCTAGGGATCCTGAGAGTGGGCGTACTGGCGCCGCTTATTTTGTGCCTGACCTGGGGCTGGCGGTCAAGAAGAGGTTGACAGATCGCCTTTCTGTTTTCACGTCGGAACTCATAGCGATACGGTTGGCATTGGAATGGGCGGAATCTGCTTTGCAGTGTTGCGGCATTGTGGTGGCCTCTGACAGCCTTTCTGCATTGCAAAGCATTAAATCTGGGAAATCGGATTGCAGACAGGATGTGTTGAATGGCATCTTCTGTCTGATGCTCTCCCTGTCCAGGAAGGATGTGAGGGTTTCCTTCTTTTGGGTCCCTGCGCATGTGGGGGTGGATGGTAACGAAATGGCTGATGCACTGGCTAAACGTTCCCTTAGGCGGCCATCAATTGATGTGGCGGTTGAGTTAAGCAAATCTGAAATCAAGCCCGTTATCAAGAGTCATGTGGTCGGCCTTTGGCAGGAATTTTGGAGCCACTGTGTTACTGGACGGCATCTCTATCACGTACAGGGTAGTGTGGGTCCTTGCGGGTCCATGGGCAGGAACGCGTGGGAGGAAAGGGCCTTCGCCCGCATGAGGATTGGCCATACTGGACTCAATTGGTCACTGAGTAGGATAGGCAAACACCCGACCGGTCTGTGTGGTCACTGTCGGGTGCCAGAGACTGTCGAGCATGTGCTGATTTGCTGTGAGGCTTATGATAGAGAAAGGGCCGGGTTGGCCTTGTGGTTTCGGAATAATGGGCGGGAGTTCAATCTGCGGAACGTTCTGGCGATTCAGTCACAGGGTTTGTGTCAGGCTGTGGTTGCTTACTTATGTAGCACAGGGCTGGGTAAACGTTTATAGAGGTGGGGGGTGTTGGAGACTGAGCCGAGGATGAGGAGCAAGAGGATGTTCTAACGGGCTTTGACTTCATGGGCCTAGAAACACCAAAGTGATGGAAGAAGGACTTCTAAAGGATAAAACGACAAAGACGTCCCATGACCTCATGGGCTTTGTAAAACAACAAAGACGTCCCATGACCTCATGGGCTTTGTACTTCCAAAGCACCGAACGTCAAAGAGGGAGAGGAAGATGAAGAAGAGTCTCCCTGGAATAAAGCCGGTTGGTCTCTGACACAACAACTATTCTAGTCACAAAGACATATCATGACCTCATGGGCTTTGTAACACCAAAGCAATGGGAGGAGTACTTTTACGGACTACGACAGAGTCTGAGGACTACGAAACGTCTGAGGAATAAAGTCTGGCGGTAATGCAACACTCGGATGCCAACCGCCATAAAACAACAACAACAACAACAACAACATCTTCTCTGCCTTCACCCGGACTGCATTTGTGTTTTTGCCTCCGGGACCATAACAGTTAGTCAAATAATACTGGAAAAACGCAAATAGCAATTTTCTAACAAACAATCACAGAGACTTAAAGCCTGGAAAGCCAATAACGAATGTCTTCCCACAAGATAGTTCCTGAAAAAAAGAAATGTGACAAGAGCCCATGCCCTAAGGATCAATGTAGGGAGGAAGAGCCTGATGGTCATATTTGTTGGGATTGTTTAACGCTAAATGAAGTGTGGCCATGTTTTCAGGAGTGGTTGAGTGAATGATATAAAATGCCTGAGAGCTTCATGAATATTTGTTATGGTTGTACGTATGTTATGAAGGGTAAAAATGTCTAAAAATGATGGATAATTGTTAACGGTATAAAAGATGGTCCGTGGGGGGTGATAAATGTGTATGTTTTTAAAAGGTTTGGGAGGAAATGTGAAATAAATTGTACAGAATACCATGAACATATTTAAAGACTATTTATTAATGGACAGAAACAAGACAAGACAGAAACATATGACATTTGTAAAATTCCTGATAACTTCAAGCCTTTATTCTAGAGGTGAAATAGAAATATGAATTGTGATAGTTTGACATTATAACGTTTAAGTGTTTATATCATATATACAGTGTATTTTAAAGTAATGGAACAAATGTGAATTAAATGTCCTGAATTCAATAATATTATCTAAAAAGTGAATAGTGTATAACCACGCATTTATAAATCACAATTGTTTATTTTGCAGTGATGGGTTCTGCGTGTCATTTTTTACAGTCATAAAAACACAAAATACAGTCAAATATCAAATATAACATTACAGTTTGATAACTCTAATATAAAATGTATGTATAAAATATAAGATGTAAAATGATATAAAATGTGCTGGTAATGAAATAATTCAAATTAAACATTTCAATTGTTTGTTAATGTTTAAATAATTCATCAAGCTTTCCATATTATACTTCAGTAAATCTTGGCCTACTAATGTTTATTTTTATCTGATGGCTCAAATCAAGTTCATGGCTTTTAGCAGACCTGCGATCTTAGTGACGATGCAGTGGTTAACGGACGTCAAAGGGAGTGTCTACAGAGCCGCCAAACTGCCATGTTATTTTGTGCCGCGGCTCCTGAAACTGCTGGGTTATTTGACCGTGCCGGGTTAGGGTTAGGGTTAAGGTTAGGGTTAGGGTCAGGGTTAGGGTTAAGGCTAGGGTTAGGTCTTGGGGTTAGGGTCAGGGTTAAGGTTAGGGTTAGGGTTATCCATGAGGCTATATGGCTGTGCCTGCTGGGCTATTTGACCGCGGGTTAGGGTTAGCGTCAAAAGTATTCATTATTTGGCCCGCCTGTTGGATCAGTTTGTTTACCTCCTCTAGGAACTCTCTAGCATTTCGAACCTCCTCAGTGAGTGAGTTGCCCCTCTCAGACATCAACGCACCCATATAGGCTCCTGTTGCCATGGCCGTGGCCTCTAGCCCTGCTGCAGCCACACACTGGAACAGATGTGGAGAACGTGCCACTACAATCTTCACCATCACTCCAGATCCCAATAATGCCCCCAGCAGGAGTCCGACCACGGCACCGTCCATGTTTCTTATTAGTTTGGTGTAAACTACGTTTTTGGCCTCCTGAACTACGTGATTAAATGTGAGTCTTTGTGACGAGGATCTTTGGATATTTTTGATCGCTTCTTGTATCTCATCATCAATCATTTTTAGCATCTCATTTTTGTAACATCTCCTTCCGTTCTTCTCCACAGTTTGGTCGATGGTGTCCAGCAGAGCTTTGACCTGGAACCGGTTGTTCCTGTACGAGTCGTGGCTGTTGTTCCAGTATCTATTATCAAACACATGACAGCGGCCTCCACATTTCTGAACCAGGGTTCTCAGGGCTTCATTGTCTTCGACCCATTCCTTAATTGTAACGCCCTCTTCCATCTGATCACCGTGAGTGAAGACCACTGTGGTGTATTTCAGAGCCTCTTCAGAGAAATACTTCAGTATCACATTGACCACAGCCTACTCCTGTTGTGTGAACAGCTCCACTTTAAGCACCAGCAGAAAAGCGTGAGGTCCAGGTGCACACTCCTTTATACACTTCAGGAGCTCAGGGCTCAGCTCGGTGCTTCTTGGATCAGTGTCAAAGACACCAGGAGTGTCAATCAATGTGATGTTTTTGTTGTAAACGTTTCTAGTTTCTGACTTGCAAGTGCTCGTCTCAGACGTTGACTTATGTGAAACTTTGAAAAGGTTTTGAACTCCAATAATTGTGTTTGCCAGGCTGCTTTTTCCTTCTCCAGTTTTGCCCCAAAGGACAATCCTCCTGCTCTCACCTGGAAGAAGAAAAGGAAGGGAAATGTTAGGTTTGAGTAGGCTACATGCTTTAGTAGAATATTCAAGTTTTGTGAGTAAAAGACTATGTGGTTTATTTTATGAGGCATCTTGACAGTGTTAGTCACCAATCACCATTATGTAGGTTTATAATGGTGCTTTTCCATTAGCACCTATTTGGCTCTACTCGGCTGAGCTCGTTCTGAGCATCTGAGCATTTCCAACTGGTGCTCAGTGGTGCTGTGTAAAACTGGGCGTGGAAATGGCTCAAATGATTTGCGACTCAAGGATGTTTGGCAGAGAGAAGCCTGCTTCTTTATAGCGACTTTAGACTTCTCATTAAGAGAGAGCTGCTGTTTTTCGGGCCTGCTCTTGAGCAGCATTTTCAATGTCGTAAAAATATCAGATTTTTATTTATGTACAATATGCAATCAAACATTCATAAACATTGTTTAATGGTGACACACACCATTGAACTAGTTCAGGGGTGGGCAATTATTTTCCACCGAGGGCCATATTCGAATCCAGGCAAGGGCCGGCCCGCCATCATTGGTGTGAAAAAAATAAAATCCCAAAAATTAAATATCAAATAAAATATAAATTTTCTGTCAAATATAGGCTATTGAATCTATTATTCAATCCATTACATGTCATATTTATTAAGGACACAAGTGCAGACAGATGCCTGAGGGCAAAAAAAAAAAAAAAAAAAAAAAAACATTTTTTTCTTTTAATATTACTTGGACAGGCTTGGCGGGCCGGATTGAAAGGCACTGCGGGCCGGATGTGGCCGGCGGGCCGTAGTTTGCCCACCCCTGAACTAGTTGCTTATTTTTTTGTCATATCTTTGTGGACTCCAAAACACTTGACAAACGTTACACACTATTGTAACTATAAAACATCAGCGATACTGCTACAGTGACCGCCAATTAAGAAGTTACGGACACAGAGGAAGGAAACAAAGGTTTAATCGCTGAACGAGCGCTAACGAGAGGCTCATGTGTTTCATTGCATATTTTACATAAATAACAACTTCAAAATGTTAATAGTCTGTATTTCATTATCATTGGGTCTATTAACGTGAAACAGAACGGAAAAGGACAAACAAATAGCTCTTTTTATGACATGAAAGTTCCGCCAGTCATTACACATCACCCAGCGTCTGAGGGTCTGTGGAGGCCCCCCGGAGTGGCCCATGAGAATCATTACACATTACCCAGCGTCTGAGGGTCTGTGGAGGCCCCCCGGAGTGGCCCATGAGAAACATTACACATTACCCAGCGTCTGAGGGTCTGTGGAGGCCCCCCGGAGTGGCCCATGAGAAACATTACACATCACCCAGCGTCTGAGGGTCTGTGGAGGCCCCCCGGAGTGGCCCATGAGAAACATTACACATTACCCAGCGTCTGAGGGTCTGTGGAGGCCCCCAGGAGTGGCCCATGAGAAACATTACACATCACCCAGCGTCTGAGGGTCTGTGGAGGCCCCCCGGAGTGGCCCATGAGAAACATTACACATCACCCAGCGTCTGAGGGTCTGTGGAGGCCCCCCGGAGTGGCCCATGAGAAACATTACACATCACCCAGCGTCTGAGGGTCTGTGGAGGTCACTTTTAGTCCCTGCTTGGCTCGGCTTGACCCACAAACCACTTGGTCTGAGGTAGTAGCACGAAATGGAAATGCGTCAAACTATTCATTTCACCATTAATTTTTTGTACTATACTGACCATTTGTAAAAAATATTCTATTCTATTTTTTTAGTAATTGTTTTTATTTTATGCATGCCTTTTTTATATATCTGTAAGAGTAGAGCCAAGAAGGTTCTAATGAAAAAGAGACATTAGATCTTTGGAATAAACCATGTTTAACTTATTGATACCTTTCACATTAACATTCCCCATGTTGACCACAGACCATCTAAAACATACAGCAGGGTTCAGATTAAGGATTTTCACTTGTATAGCGGCGCTGCTAAACAATCCGTTAATTTTTCGAAATTTATATATCGCACCGCATCTCTCGTCTCCCGCAGATTTCCGTCTTCTTCTGAGTCAGCTCGAACTGTCTATCTCCGTCTTCATTTTGTCCCGTACACTGAGGGAACTATATTATGATAGATCAATGCGCTTAGACACGCGGAAACGTGGGGACGAGCCTGACGCGGCTGCAGGTGAGCGATAGGTGCGTTTTATGATTGATACGTGGCAGGACTAATCGTCAGTCCACGCCACGAGGAAATAAGACTTAGATTTGGGCCAAAAAAATCGTCCATTCAACCTTTAAGCTTCTGATGGAAAAATAAAGGTTGCTGTGGCGTCCATCATGATGTATTCCATCCATCCATCCATCTTCTGCCGCTTTATCCGGGGCCGGGTCTGAGCAGGGGCTCCCAGACTTCCTCCTCCCCAGACACTTCCTCTAACTCCTCCGGGGGGATCCCGAGGCGTTCCCAGGCCAGCCGAGAGACATAGTCTCTCCGCGTGTCCTGGGTCTTCCCCGGGGCCTCCTACCGGTGGGACATGCCTGAAACACCTCCCGAGGGAGGCGCCCAGGAGGCATCCGGAACAGATGCCCGAGCCACCTCAGCTGGCTTCTCTCGACGTGGAGGAGCAGCGGCTCTACTCCGAGCTCCCCCCGTGTGGCCGAGCTCCTCACCTTATCTCTAAGGGAGCGCCCAGCCACACGGCGGAGGAAACTCATTTCGACCGCTTGTATCCGCGATCTTGTTCTTTCGGTCACTACCCAAAGCTCATGACCATAGGTGAGGGTAGGAACGTAGACCGACCGGTAAATAGAGAGCTTTGCCTTTCGGCTCAGCTCCTTCTTTACCACAACGGTCCGATGCAGCGACTGCATCACTGCAGCCGCTGCACCGATCCGCCTGTCAATCTCACGCTCCATCCTTCCCTCACTCGTGAACAAGACCCCGGGATACTTGAACTCCTCCACTTGGGGCAAGGACACCCCACCCATCTGGAGAGGGCAAGCCACCTTTTTCCGGTCGAGAACCATGGCCTCGGATTTGGAGGTGCTGATTCTCATCCCAGCCGCTTCACACTCGGCTGCAAACCGTCCCAGTGCATGTTGCAGGTCCGGGTTTGATGGAGCCATCAGGACAACATCGTCTGCAAACAGCAGAGATGAGATCCTGTGGTCCCCAAACCGGACACCCTCCGACCCCTGACTGCGCCTAGAAATTCTGTCCATAAAAATTATGAACAGAACCGGTGACAAAGGGCAGCCCTGGCGGAGTCCAACATGCACTGGGAACAGGTCTGACTTACTGCCGGCAATGCGAACACAGCTCCTGCTCCGGTCATACAGGGACCGGACAGCCCTGAGCAAAGGGCCCCGGACCCCGTACTCCCGGAGCACCCCCCAAAGGACACCCCGAGGGACACGGTCGAAAGCCTTCTCCAGATCCACAAAGCAAATGTGGACTGGTTGGGCAAACTCCCATGCGCCCTCGAGCACCCGATGGAGGGTATAGAGCTGGTCCAGTGTTCCACGACCGGGACGAAAACCACTCTGCTCCTCCTGAATCCGAGGTTAGACTATCGGTCGGATTCTCCTCTCCAGTACCTTGGAATAGACCTTACCCGGGAGGCTGAGGAGTGTGATCCCTCTGTAGTTGGAACACACCCTCCGGTCCCCCTTCTTGAACAGAGGGACCACCACCCCGGTCTGCCAGTCCAGAGGCACGGTCCCCGAACGCCACGCGATGTTGCAGAGACGTGTCAACCAAGACAGTCCTACAACATCCAGATACTTTAGGTACTCAGGGCGGATCTCAACCCCTGCCACCGAGGAGTTTGCGAACAACCTCAGTGACTTCAGCTTGGGTGATGGATGAGCCAGTTCGGGGTTGCCGCCACAACAGGCATCGGAGACCTTGCGACCACAACTCCGAGCAGCCGCATCAACAATGGAGGCGGAGAACATGGTCCACTCGGACTCAATGTCCCCAACCTCCCCCGGGACATGGGAGAAGCTCTCCCGGAGGTGCGAGTTGAATACCCTACTGACAGAGGGCTCCACTAGACGTTCCCAACAGACCCTCACAATGCGCTTGGGTCTGCCAAGTCTGTCCGGCTTCCTCCTCCGCCAGCGGATCCAACTCACCACCAGGTGGTGATCGGTTGACAACTCTGCCCCTCTCTTCACCCGAGTGTCCAAGACACGCGGCCGGAGGTCTGATGACACGACAACAAAGTTGATCATTGACCTCCGGCCTAGGGTGTACTGGTGCCATGTGCACTGATGAACACCCTTGTGCTTGAACATGGTGTTCATTATGGACAATCCGTAGCTAGCACAGAAGTCCAATAACTGAACACCGCTCGGGTTCAGATCGGGGAAGCCGTTCTTCCCGATCACCCCTCTCCAGGTGTCACTGTCATTGCCCACGTGGGCGCTGAAGTCCCCCAGTAGAACAACGGAGTCCCCGGTCGGTGCACTGTCCAGTACCCCTCCCAAGGACTCCAAGAAGGCCGGGTACTCTGCACTGCTGTTCGGCCCGTAGGCCGCCACAACAGTGAGAGACCTGTCCCCCACCCGAAGGCGGAGGGACGCGACCCTCTCGTTCACCGGGGTAAACTCCAACACGTGGCGGCTGAGCTGAGGGGCTATAAGCAAGCCCACACCAGCCCGCCGCCTCTCCCCGCGGGCAACACCAGAGAAGTGGAGCGTCCAGCCCCTCTCGAGGAGATGGGTTCCAGAGCCCAAACTGTGCGTGGAGGTGAGGCCGACTATATCTAGTCGGTATCGCTCAACCTCCCTCACAAGCTCAGGCTCTTTCCCCCCCAGCGAGGTGACATTCCATGTCCCCAGAGTTAGTCTCTGTGTCTGGAGATCTGGTCGCCGAGGCCCCTGCCGTCGACTGCCGCCCAGATCTCTCTGCACCGGCCCCTTATGGATCCTCCTGCGTGTGGTGGGCCCACGGGAGGGCGGCCCCACGTCGCTCTTTCGGGCTGTGCCCGGCCGGGCCCCGTGGGGTAAGATCCGGCCACCAGGCGCTCGCCATGGAGCACCCATCCCAGGCCTGGCTCCAGGATGGGGCTCCATCTGCACATTCGGATCAGTGTAATTCGCTGCGCCCAAAATACGCATCTGATTGTTAAAAACGAGGTTGTGTCACTGCAGTGTAAATATGAGTATTTTGGCATGTGTATCTGTGATCTGCAAAGACTTTTGCGTTTAGGAGCTATTGACCTCGGAAGTCTGAATCTGACCCAAACTTTACCGCACGTGGCTCCTCCCACTTTCAGACTCGTGATCTGAGACAGCAGCGGGACTCGTCATGTCAACACAGTGTCCTACATGTGTCATGTCAACACAGTGTCCTACATGTGTCATGTCCACACAGTGTACTACATGTGTCATGTCAACACAGTGTCCTACATGTGTCATGTCCACACAGTGTCCTACATGTGTCATGTCAACACAGCGTCCTACATGTGTCATGTCCACACAGTGTCCTACATGTGTCATGTCAACACAGAGTCCTACATGTGTCATGTCCACACAGTGTCCTACATGTGTCATGTCCACACAGCGTCCTACATGTGTCATGTCCACACAGCGTCCTACATGTGTCATGTCCACACAGCGTCCTACATGTGTCATATCCACACAGTGTACTACATGTGTCATGTCCACACAGCGTCCTACATGTGTCATGTCCACACAGCGTCCTACATGTGTCATGTCCACACAGCGTCCTACATGTGTCATGTCCACACAGTGTCCTACATGTGTCATGTCCACACAGTGTCCTGTAATCAATTTTGTGTAATGTAATCAACACAAATCGTACAAGTTAGGCTCAACTTAATGTGAATCTTGTTCTCTGAAGAGTTGGTCTTTTCTAATGTGGGAAAAAGAGAACATATGGTAACACACTAAATGTGCGAGTCAAGTTGAGAGATGTTTTGGATTCACTTGTGCAGTGTCTGTAAAGATGAGGACAGAGAGTGCGGAGCTTACCTTCCATGTTGCTCTATAGCGTGATTCTTCTCAATGTTTCGCACTGCCTGCTTTATGCAGAAGACAACTTAGTTTCCCTTTGGACCGGAAGGCAGACCGCCCCACACAAAATGCTGTAGAGCTATGCCCTATGCTCAAAGAGCCATAACTTGTTGTCTATGTAACTTGTAACTTCTTGTAACTAAACAATTCTTGATTTTAATTCTGTCATTTGTTTTAAACAACAACCCTTCGTGGTTAGCCTGTTTCCTCTTTGCATATTTCCGTTTCGCTCGACAGAACTAAATGCTTGACTCAGAGCTTTATCAGTGCTTTATCAGTGGACTACATATTTCCTGTGCACCCGGAGCAGACATAAATCATCAGCTCCTTGTCAGGAAGGCCCAGGGAGGAGACCGAATTCCATCTGCAGCTAGTCATATATATACAGTCTTCATGCGCCTCTTTTGTCAGCTTAAAGTTAAATAATAATAAGAACATTTGTTTAAACATTGATGCATCACATTGTGCTTTACAAACATAATATGACAATAGCCTTTAGATTTAAAAACACAAATCACTTCTCCTTAAAGCAATGTAATGTACCCCTTACAACAATGTAATATATAAAACATTAAGAAAGGCAATAGGCCTGGTCCTACATTATTTAAAAGGGGATGTCAAAGTAAAAAAGAAGAGCAGCATTAAGGTAATAAACCTTAGTAGCAGACTACGTATTATATATACTGTGTTATAAATACATGTTTTCAGCTTGCTTTGGCAAGGCAGTGACACATTTAACTGTTGCTCTTGAGAGGAGCAGAGAGCGGATGCTGCTGCACCACATTTACATTCAATAGAGGAACGGTAACTGGAGAATCTGATAAAGAATCTGTAGCTCTGAGATATAGAAGGAGGCAATACCATTTAACGCCTTGTAAACAACCGAGGTATTTTAAAAGCGATTCTGGCACAAACTGGGAGCCAGTGAAACCATTTCAAAGTAAGAGTTGTAATGGAAAAATGTTGTGTCATTCTATCTATGCTGTTATTGTTTGCAGATAATATGATAATATATGATATTATAATATATATATAATATGGGCCCCTGATAAAGATGTCCCGGTGCCTCTGTATCGTGCCAGTCATGCCTCAGGACGTGGCTCAGGGTCAGGTCACCTCCGAATGAGACGGCCCTTTGGATCCGTGATGGTTGTTCTATCTCTTTTGGAGCTGATTTGATTGTGATGATGTGCGTACGTGTCAGTTTGTGTCACTGCCTTTAAAAGGATGTCATGTTGTCATTGTTCTGGAGGAGAAAGGATTGTGCACGAGGAAATAAAGATCCACCTATTGAGAAAGACAAACTCTGTTCAAATTCCTTATTTCTTGGTAATTGTTTGCAGAAACTCTGTGTAAGAGTATGTGCAACAGCATTCTGAATAAGCCTTTGCAATTGTGCCGATTTTTTGTGGAAGATCAAAAAATGCTGAAGGGTGCAAAACACAAATTGAGTTGCTGTAGATGCATGAACCAATTGTGCATCTGAGTGAGATAAGAAGCCTTGAATTTCTGAAATGTTCTTAGATTAAAAAAGATGATCATGTGACCTGTAATATGTTTGGTGTAAACAGAGTATGTCAGTGATGAGACCAATGTCTCTGATGTAATATCAAGAGTTTGAAGGTGACACTTTTGCGTGTGGATGAATTCAGTTTTTTCTTTGTTTGACTGAAGAAAGTTGTTTTCCATCAAATGCTGAAACTTTTTGATACATTTGATGTATTTTTCAATATGAATTAGGTCAATTGGTGTGAGAGGTAAATAAAGTTGATCATTGTCTGCATAATTCTGAGTGTAATTGACAAAGAGGCTGAGTTACAACGTGTTTCTCAAGGTATTTTTAAAAGAACAAAAGCATCTGTAAATGAATAAATGATAAAACATTTTTTTATTGCCATTGTCAATGAACAAAATGCACAGGGCATGCATAAGATGTGTTGAAATCAAAATAGAATGTGACTGAATGTAAATATAAATACAGATACAGTTACAGTTGTATAATACAAGGTATATAAAGATTTATATAAAGATAAACAAGTTTAATACCATACTGTAGACGAGTCAAAGATACGTTCAGCAGCAAGTTTAAGAATGTGCAAGCAATTTTGAAAAGACCGACAAGAATAAAGTTCTATTTTAATTGATATTTTTAATGTTATTGTATGTTCAAATTTCATGTTGATCTGATTACAAAATAAAAAGGATGTGAGGGATTTGGGCTGTGATACGTTGTAAAGCATTTCAAAAAATAACAACCATATTTAATTCCATGCAAAAGGTAAACACAGAAATGGAGGAAAACTTCAATCTAAACTATAATACAGGTAGTTGTCAAGAAATTACACATGAATCAATGCTATTACTTAACAGTCAGAGAACATAATTCAACTTAGAATATTAAACGACACAGAAACGTCAGTCTTTTGTGTGGCTTGCAAGGGAGAGGAAGGCTTAGCCGAGTCAAGATGTTGTAAGCAACCTGAACGACTTTCCAAAATCACTCTCAGCGTTCCTCCCTCTTACAAGTCATTTTATTAAAATCACACATAAAAAGGAGGCGGGTCACATTTCTCATTGGTCAGCTTCACATTAAGGCACTTGTCTTTTACGACTCTTTGGTATTATCTTTAGAGATAAAAACCTTGGTTAATGTTCTACCCATCTGGTCCCCAGGATGGGAGGAACATTCCTCACGGCTGCTTCTACAACATCTTCACACATGTTATTAGAAAAACATGCCTTTCCCTCCCCCCAGGCTAATGATGCAGATAACTTTTAACACACAAATATAATCATATAT
Organism: Eucyclogobius newberryi; assembly: GCF_026437365.1. Classification (NCBI taxonomy): domain Eukaryota; kingdom Metazoa; phylum Chordata; class Actinopteri; order Gobiiformes; family Gobiidae; genus Eucyclogobius; species Eucyclogobius newberryi. Next base: position 19,287,474 of record NW_027315857.1, on the reverse strand, counting down.
TTACATTTTATCACAGTAGTTTAATTTCTAAAGCCAAATATCTCATCTTAATAATTAACATTCGAGATGGTTCACAATAGTCTCTGTTTACATTTGCTCGATCTTCCATGTTCCAATGTTTGTTTGGCCCTTCAGATCTTGAGTTCATAGGAGTGCATGATGTCTCATATTTAACACACATACACCCTGACTACAGCACACTATACTGTAAGTCTGTATTCAAGCGTAGCATTCTAAAATAGCTGTGAAATAATACAAAAGTGTAAATAGTTGGTGTGTTGAATGAAAATTCTCCATCTTCTTTGCTCCCTTATTATAGCCGCAGAAACCCGGCTCCAAAGAGCGCTGCGACGCCGCCCACCATCAGGCACCAGAAAAACTCTGTAGTGTTTTCTTTGGCTTTTTGCTCAACCTCTGGCTCTGACAAGTTGGCGTACTTTGGAGCTGATCTGATCTTCGCTTTCTCTTCTTGTAGTTTTTCTTCCACTCTTTCAAGGTTCTCATTGGTGTAACATCTCCCTCCGTTCTTCTCCACAGTTTGGTCGATGGTGTCCAGCAGAGCTTTGAGCTGGACCTGGTTGTTCCTGTACGAGTCCTGGCTGTTCTTCCATTATTTATTATCAAACACATGACAGCGACCTCCACATTTCTGAACCAAGGTTTTCAGAGGTTCATTATCTTGGATCCATTCCTTTATCGTTTCCCCCTCTTCCATCTGATCGCCTTGAGTGAAGACCACTGTGGTGTAGTTCAGAGCCTCTTCAGAGACATTTTGGCAGAAAACTTCGGCCACAGCGATCTCATGTTTGGTGAACCTCTCCACTTTGAGCAGGAGCAGAAACGTGTGGACACCAGACGCACACTCGATCATGCAATTCAAGATCTCTTTTTTGAACTCAGGGGCGTTTGGGTCGGTGTCGAAAAGACCTGGAGTGTCGATGAGCTGGACATTTCTCCCTTGAACACCTCTAGTCTCAGACTTGCAGAACATCGTTCCTGAAGAAGAGGAGTGACAAACTGGAAATAAATCTTTTTCTTGAAATATAGTGTTGGCCAGGCTGCTCTTCCCAGATCCAGTCTTCCGCAGAAGCACAATCCTCCGGTCGGCTTCTGTTTGGGTCAAATAGAAAGGGACAGTAACGTTTAGTGAACAGTAAAAAAAAAGAAAGAAACAAAAAGCTGGCTAAAATGTTTAAGAATCACAAAATGTACATAGTATATGTAGTGCATTTCAAAGAAACATTAAGCTAAATATCTTCACAATATCTTGACAAGAAAAAGTATGTTCAGAACTAGTTTAATCTGCTCTATATAGAAGGTAAAGTCTTTAAATTCACTCACCAGTAGAAGCCATGATGGGTCTGATTCTCGGTGCGTCTCTCTCTCCAGTGGACTGACTGAACCTTTAGTTTCAGTTTCCTGTTCTTTTAACACAGACTGTTTCCAGGAAACTCTGTTACAAACCACGAGACCGTATCTCAGCTTCAGACCCCTCCTTGTTTTTCTCTTCCAAAATGGTGGTCGACTGAAGAAAACCACACAATATTGTATTAATTTTTTTACTCTGTCACAATTGCAATAGGCCTGAATGTCTTTTTTTTTGCATGGAACTAAATGTCTGAATGTAGAGGACAAAATGGTGCCACTGGTGTCAATACATTTATTTATGTTTGTTATCACCATCAAAAAACAAATATAAAATAGATCATTTTTACCATGAAACTTGGGTAATAAAGAAGTCTATAATATAGGTTTTCAGAAGAACAACAAAAAGTCCTTTCAAAGAATCATTTTATTACATGAATGATTCTAACAACACAATAACAGCTCAGGCAAAACAATATCAACATTTCTTTGGTAAAATACAATCATAATACACACTAACTATATCATGCTTTTGTCTCGTCATAAAATGGCACTATATGTTTAGACATTTTAGAAAATTAAAACAATATTTATGAGTGTCAAGGCAAATGTATTTGTAAAGCACAATTTGTGCACAAGGCAATTCAAAGTGCTTCATAAAACAGATTAAGACATAAAAGAGAAGAGTGCAAAGAAAATCCTTTCAGTCACATGCACAGCATCTTCAGGAAGACTGTCCCATTGATTTTAGCTGCATGAAACTGAGAAAGTTGTTTTGCATCCACAAACTGATCTGTTGGATGCAGTAACAGTGAATCCACTGGTCCATACTCACCTGCCGACAGTGAAACATAGATCTGACTCGTCTGCATCATTGTGATAGGACACATTTTCACTGCGTATCAGCTGAACTAACAGCAGCATGTAGAGGTTGAACAGAAGGGGTCCCAGGACTGACCCTTGGGGCACCCCACAGGTCAGGGGCATGTGGTCTGAGACACAGCTACCAATTTCAACAAAGTGAAGAGTGAAGAGTGCAGCAGAGGACACATCTGATTACAAATATATGAAGAGAGATTGTTTATAGATCAGTGCTTCTTGGAGGGGGCGGGCTTTGTGAATCCAGTGTGTTATTTTGCAACTTTAATATTGATAATATCTGATGAAGATGATCTTCTTGCCAAACCTCTCTGCTGCCTCTCCTGGTGTCTCTGTGTTCAGCAGCTTTATGACCTCTACATCCTCCATATGCTGCACCCACGACACCAGTAACAACCCCACCGGCTATTGCCCCTTGCTCCAAGTAGTTTTACCCCATCGAGAGAAAGAGTAGCACCGCCATGACAGGTAGATCCAGTAAAGCTCCCAACACGAAACCTGTGGAAACACCTGTCAGCTCCTTTTTACCTTGATTTGAGCAGCTTTTTGACCTGGTACTGGCTGTTCCTTTACAGGTTCTGGCAGTTCTTCCCGTGGTTGTTATCATCACATGACATCGGCCTCCACATTTCTGAACCAGGGTGCTTAGGGCTTCGCTCTCATTGGTCCATGTCTTCAATACCTCACCAGACTGGGAGGTCATCACCGCGAGTGAAGACGACTTCTTCATGTGTCCAACTTTGATCAACTTTTATACTTTTCACTAGAAGGCTGGCTGTTTCCGTTTTGTTCGATGGTGTAGGTAGAACGTGCTAAAAATTCAATTGACCTAATCTGTAGCATCTCCCACTGTTCTGTCTCACAGTTTGGTCGATGGTGTTCAGCAGAGCTTTGACCTGGAGCTGGTTGTTCCTGTACGAGTCCTGGCTGTTGTTCCAGTATTTATTATCAAACACATGACAGCGACCTCCACATCTCTGAACCAAGGTGCAGAGGACTTCATTATCTCGGATCCATTCCTTTATAGTTTTCCCCTCTTCCATCTGATCGCCTTGAGTGAAGACCACTGTGGTGTAGTTCAGAGCGACTTGAGTGAAATCTCGGCAGAAAATTTCAGCCACAGAGAGCTCGTGTTTGGTGAACCGCTCCACTTTGAGCACGAGTAGAAAAGCGTGGATACCAGACGCACACGCATCAATCATGTAATCTAAGATCTCCTCTTTAAAATCAGGGGCGTTTGGGTCGGTGTCAAAAAGACCTGGAGTGTCGATGAGCTGGACATTTCTCCCTTGAACACTTTTAGTCTTGGACTGGCAGACCATTGTTCCTGAAGCAGAGGCGTGACAAACTGGAAATACATATTGTCCTCCAAATATAGTGTTGGCCAGGCTGCTCTTCCCAGAAACCCCGTCTTTCCAAGGAGCACAATCCCCCTGTCCGACCCAGTATTTGCAGAGAAGAAATGTCCTCCTGTTTGGTGCAAAAGAAACAAAGGTAGTTAGGTTTAATAAACGGAAAATATTTTCTCCAACATTTATAAACTCATTAAGATATTGATTTGAAAGTTATACAGCCTAATTTCCCCCCATAGTCTTCTCTAAAAGCAAAATATGATGGGTAAAAATACTAGTTAAACTAATTATACTATTTTACCATTGCACCCTAGAGGGCAGAAGTCCTCAGAAAACAGTTAAACAAAATAATATTAAACAGTTCTACCAGAGTATCACCAAGACCTAAATTCATTATGTAAAAGTGTTTTAATATGTTTAATTAAATTATTTATTAGATTTTGACAACTATTCTAGGTTATGATAATGTACACGTGCTTAAGTTCATGATGTATTTATGCATTTTGTACATTGAGTTTTTCCCATTAAACAATCCAAACCTTTTCCTAAACTTATCCATAAATCGTGACCAGACTCAGGGTTTCTACGGCAACAAACACGGTCAAAGGTTAAGGTTAAGTTACACTTGTCTCCCATGAACCCTCGAGCGCTCGATGGAGAGTTCAGAGCTGGTCCAGTGTTCCACGACCAGGACCAAAACCACTCTGCTCCAACTGAATCTGAGGTTCAACTATCGGTCAGAGTCTCCTGTCCAGAACCCTGGAGTGGACTTTACCGGGACGGCTGAGGAGTGTGACCCTCTGGAGCTGGAACACACCCTCCGGTCCCCCACCTTCTTGAACCCCGGATTACCAGTACTGTCCCACTGCCAGGCGATGTTGGACAAAAACGTGATATTCTAATTTAGGCTATTAATACAGGGCATTTCAACAACTTGTGACTCTCTCTGAACATTCCAGGCAAAGCAACATCTCCAAAGATAAAATATAGTGCACCTTTGAGAAACATTAGGACAGCATGTGAACACCTTAAACCTTTACAACAAAAAAGAAAGGCAAGTTCATTTGTAGAGCACAATTCACACACAATACAACACAATACAACACAAGTGCAATGCATTAAACTCACACAACACATAAAGACATGAAAGAGAAGAGTGACAATAACATTCTTTCAGTCGTACGCACAGCTAAAGAAAACTGTAGCTTAGTTAGCTTTAGCTTAGTTCTAAACATTATCTCACATCTTGAGGAAGACTGTTCCTGTTTTTAGCTGCATAAAACTGTAACTATGGATTCAGAACGTTCAGTCAGTTTAAAGTTGTCCTTCATAAGTCTTTAAATGCACTCACCAGCGTGTGCCATGATAGAGCCTCGTCTCTGCAGCAACTATGGACTCTTTACTCTGTTTCCTTTCTTTACACAAACTGTTTTACAAGAAATGTTGGTCACCATAGGAACCGTTGCTGCGCTCTGTGCTGCCATCTGCTGTTTGACTGAAGAAACTGCACCTTAGTTATTGTTTTATATATATATATATATATATATACAATAATGTAGTAATAATACAGCTTACACAGTTATAGTGACACATGTGCAGGATTGTATTTTATTTTCTGCATGGGCCTTAATGTTTGAAGATATTATTATATCAACATTGTGCAATTTTGGACAATAAGATGTTTTGCCATAAAGTGTTAATAAATATATTTTTACTTGTTAATAATTAAAGAAAAAAAAAATCTGATATGTTTTTGCCTTTTTTTTTGTTTCTTTATTTAACGTGAGTTTAGCCTTTCACAACGACACAACATAATTTCAAACAGTCATAAAATTGCATTAAATAAAATAAAAATGGTGAAAAATAAAAACAGTTCAACACAAATCAAGTTTATGTTTATTTTTATTCACGGGCAATTTGTGTATAATAATAGTCCATGTAAAATGTCACACTGCACACAAAGTTATGTAATGCTTGTGAATATGATATGAACTGTTCAGAAGCTGCAGTTTGTCTGACTTTATCAGAAATGTAAGCAAAAAGATCACTTTATGTTGTTCTGGAAAATAAAACTGGATTTAAAAAGTCTACAGCATTTAAAAAAAAGATCCACATTTAATAACATACAAAGAAAACATACATTTATTATATTTGGTTGATAATTTGTAACATAGAAAACACAACAATATAGTTTGCAAGAAGCAGGATTATGTTCAGGACGAGGCAAGACCAAAAAGAGTTATATGACGTTAAACAGACTGTTCACATCACATTTCCCACAGTGAAGTATAATAAATTGACCCAATTCTCATCAATAATGTAACTGCATCCTAAATATATATCTATGATTAATATTGTGTAATTTTCCATCTCAGTTTAACGTTTGAAAACAGCTGTAAAATGATACAAAACAGCAATTAGTTGAAAGGTTAAATGGAAATGCTCAATCGTCTTTGCTCCCTTTTCCCCCCCATATAAAGGACCCTAAGAGCGCTCTGACCCAATTGGTAAACGTCTGGAATATTGGCCAGAAATAATCAAATATGTTTTCTTTGGCTTTTTGCTCAACCTCTGGCTCTGACAAGTTGGCGTACTTTGGATCTGATCTGATGATCGCTTTCTCTTCTTGTAGTTTTTCTTGCACTCTTCTAAGGTTCTCATTGGTGTAACATCTCCCTTCGTTCTTCTCCACAGTTTGGTCGATGGTGTCCAGCAGAGCTTTGACCTGGACCTGGTTGTTCCTGTACGAGTCCTGGTTGTTCTTCCAGTATTTATTATCAAACACATGACAGCGACCTCCACATTTCTGAACCAAGGTTTTCAGAGGTTCATTATCTTGGATCCATTCCTTTATCGTTTCCCCCTCTTCCATCTGATCGCCTTGAGTGAAGACCACTGTGGTGTAGTTCAGAGCCTCTTCAGAGAATTGTTGGCAGAAAACTTCGAACACAGCGTTCTCGTGTTTGGTGAACTTCTCCACTTTGAGCACGAGCAGAAACGCATCGACACCAGACGCACACTCGATTATGCAATCCAAGATCTCTTTTTTAAAATCAGGGGCGTTTGGGTCGGTGTCGAAAAGACCTGGAGTGTCGATGAGCTGGACATTTCTCCCTTGAACACCTCTAGTCTCAGACTTGCAGAACATCGTTCCTGAAGAAGAGGAGTGACAAACTTCAAACAAACGGTCAACTCCAAATATAGTGTTGGCCAGGCTGCTCTTCCCAGATCCAGTCTTCCCCAGAAACACAATCCTCCGGTCGGCTGCTGTTTGGAAAAATAAAGAAACTTTAGACATGAATATGTTCATTATTTTGGTGCACTAGCACTGCTAACACTCCTGGACGAATGAGGGATTACACCGACTTCATTTGAGCTTCATCTGTACTTTTAACTGTTTTTGAAAAGGACTGAAAAATAAAAAGTACTCCACAAGCAAACGTTTAAACATGTACTTCAATACTTTTACTTCAGTAGATTTCCATATGTGATAATTATTTCATTTTTATTTATTTTATTTTAATGTAATCAGCATTTATTAAAAGAAAAACGTACAACTTCATCATACGTGACAATCAAACAACCAAGCGTCTAATCAACAGCACAAAGTGAATGTGGTACAGGCCAAAAAGGTGTTTACAGAAACCGCTCCCGAAATTAAAGCAAGAAAAACACGTCAATCAATAGAAATGTAAAGATATTTACATTTGACATTTAAAAGTTAAATAAAAATTGATTCATCAACTTTTAATCTAGTTTTGCACATTATAGTGACTTTGTAGGAGGTTTGTTTGGGAGTTTGGATTTGGATCTGTGACACCAGATTGAAAACTGTAAAGTAGATATTGTTTTTTATAAAGATATGAAGCTTCAGAGCCGCCCTAGTGGCACAATGGTGAAACTGCAGTTAAATAATGTGTTGGCCAATCAGAATCCTGCAGTGCCCTTAATACAAACGTACAAGTCAAAAGAGAGTTTACATCAAAGATATTTAAGACTTCAGTTTAAATTTATTAATTTTTTTATTTTCATTATCTGACTCTAAATGCGTAAATGAAGCCTGGTTCCAATGGTTCCTAGTTCCAAACAATTTACATCAAGCAGGGTTTGGCACATGCACTGACTTTTCTGATGGATGTTGGGGGAGATAACATTTCCAAAAAAAGAGTTTGTTATCACCATCCAAAAAAAAAAGAAAGAAAAGAAACTCTGTCTTTGCCTGTCGATCGATTTACATCATTTATGTTTCTTTATCCCCTTGATAAAAAGTCTTGGTGACTCAGATGATTTAGCTTTAGTTACAAATTTGTTTACATAAGTTACTCAGTCCTAGTCTAATCAAATGTATAAATGTTGCCTTGATATACTTTGTTTTTTTTAGTGGAATTCACTTACCTGCGTTTGCCATGACGACGTGTTCAAACCTTCAGTGAGAAACCAAAGTGGCAGTTTACTTTCAATCTCCAGTTCTTGTTCCAGCCTGTCTGCAGGAAATACTTTATGCAGCACCAGTGTGGGCGTGAGTGATACTACTGCATTATATCTTTAGACGACATCACAACAACACATTTAAAAGAAGATGGGGCAGAAAAAAATCACTCATAACTCATCAATTTTAATACAATTAAAAATACTTGTATACCTAAGGTTATCAAGCCCTTTAATCTTTGGTCGGTGTTATTTGGTGCCAAACCTAGTATTTAAAATACAACTGTTTCCAAGACAAAACAAAAGGGTTAAGCAAATAATACTGATACTAGGCTCATTGCTTTATCATTTTGCTTGAATAATTAAAATGATGGGTACCGGTATTTGTTTTTGAAATGTCCTTCTGGAATAAGCTCCGTTTTAGTTGTATCCACATGTTGTACTCAGCTCAGCAGCATTATGCTAAAGGAAATACTAATGTGACACTGTGTGCTGTCACTGCAGGTTCTCACGTCTTAAAAGATGAATGTCGTGAACATTTTTGGACATTTTCAAGTATTTAGAAATTAGAAAAGCATGTTTGTTCTTAGACAATCACACCATCATTGTGTTGCAACAAACCTTTTGTGTTTCTGATGTTCTGGTATGAAAGCATCAAGAATGAGGCGAGTATCAGTCGAGCTGGTCACTCGGGGTAGTTTTTAGATTCAAATCTCTGAACAAACTTATCTGACATGACATTCCATTTAAAGTACGACATCAGGGTTTACAACAACACATAGGACTATTTATGAGAATATCTGGCTCTGAATGTTTAAGTGCAGCCTGGTTCAAGGAAACAACAGACATCAAGGGCTCTGACTTTTCTGATGGATGTGAGGGGCAAAAAATATTTATATTGTGAATAATGTTATTAGGGTTAGTTCTTCGGGCTGGTTAATTAATCAGAAAAATGAGTGGGTAATATTGTTGTAGGGCCGAGCGCCACAAGCTGGCGAGAAGCCTATTAGATTCCTAAGGCCGTGCAAAGCACGGCTGCGAAAGTGCGCACGAAATCGAGCGCGAAGCACTCGCCCACTTCCAAACACTCACTAACGCACTCCTCCACTCAGGCTACCCCAAATAAATTGTCTGTTTGCTGTAACCCGAGTCAACATTTTTCAAGTGGGTCGGTCGGTAGGCAAATTCTCATTTTTTTACTTTGAAGGCAAAAAAAAAGATCAAAATTTTGCAATTTTTTGAGTCGGAGTGACCACCAGGGGTCAGGCTTCAACAGTCAATGACGGAAAACGTCTCTATCAATCCGTTCGGGAGACTAAATCTCACGATTTTAAGATATTTCAATCGACCTTTTTTACGCCGCTATCCTTTATTTCGGTAGCGAAGGCGAGCGGGGGGAACACGGGCGCCGCCATGTTTGTTGTGATGACGCTACTGGGCGTGTGTCAATCCCAGAATGCATTGCGTTAAACACCCTGACAGAGCCTGGCATGTCCTATGGACACTTTAGTGGCGCCGACAGAGGCAAACCAACTTATGGAGGCAATTTGTCGTCATTAAATCGCGGTCTGTTTAGTTACAGACGAATGTGGAGGATTGACAATGCAGGCACACACGCGTTGCACACATTCTCAGGTCGGCGAAATAATTGAAATTTAAAATAATTTGATGTTTTTTCAACAAAATGGTGATAATGAAAATTCAGTCGGCTAGTTTCACACTGGGTCGGTCGGGTTACGGCAAACAGACATATTGTTTTGCTCAGCCTCATGCACGTCCCGTGCATACTAATTAGTAGTAGGAAAATGGAACATTACCGTTGTAAACGGGCAAAGCCCGTGCAAAAGTGCGCACTAAACGAGCGCTTTACATTGTCATCGTCATCCCCATATAAAGCACTTGTTTGCGCTAAGTAGCTCACGAATACGTTCCCCATCTCTTGCATGTTCCGTGCATATAAACATGTAATGTAAAAACTGAACATTATTACTGTATAGAGGGCCAAAAACACAAAGTGGGCGGAGCCCACTCAAAATTAACGAAAGTTCCCGTCAGTGACCAGGGACCCACTCCATGAGGTAGGAAAGCGCAAGCGCTTTCCGAAAATGTATAGTTTATGATATTTGAAAAATATGAAATGTGTTTTTGCATCGGAATATTTAGGCCCGAGCCCCAGCAGGGCGGAGGGCCTATTGCTCCCGCAACGCTGCCGAAGGCAGTGTTGCAACTGTCTGACCCGGTGCCCCGTCGCCCCTGGCAAGTACAGTGAACTAGCCCATGCCGAAGGCATGGATCATGCATACTTACTCCCGCTATGACAGAAAGCTGTCAAACGATGTATAATTTGTTGTTATAGTGGAAACGGCTACATTGTTTTCGCTAAAAATATTATTATTAGGCCCAAGCGCCACAAGCTGGCGAGAGGCCTATTAGTCTCGTAAGGCCGTGCAAAGCACGCCTGCGAAAGTGCGCACCTAGTGCGCACGAAAGCGAGCGCAAAGCGCTCGCCCACTTCCAAACACCCACTAACGCACTCCTTCACTCATGCACGCCCCGTGCATACTAATTAGTAGTAGGAAAATGGAACATTACCGTTGTAAACGGGCGAAGCCCGTGCAAAAGTGCGCACTAAACGAGCACTTTACATTGGGATGACGACCGCGAAGCATCCCCATATAAAGCACTCATTTGCGCTAAGTAGCTCACGAATACGTTCCCCATCTCTTGCATGTTCCATGCATATAAGCATGTAATGCAAAAATTGAACATTATTACTGTAAAGAGGGTGGAGCCCACTCAAAATTAACGAACGTACCCGTCAGTGACCAGGGACCCACACCATGAGGTAGGAAAGCGCGAGCGCTTTCCGAAAATGTATAGTTTATGATATTTGAAAAATGGGAAACATTGTTTTCGCATGGGAATATATATTCTTCTTCTTCTTCTTCTTCTTCTTCTTCTTCTTCTTCTTCTTCTTCTTCTTCTTCTTCTTCTTCTTCTTCTTCTTCTTCTTCTTCTTCTTCTTCTTCTTCTTCTTCTTCTTCTTCTTCTTCTTCTTCTTCTTCTCCTCCTCCTCTTCCTCCTCCTCCTCCTCCTCCTCCTCCTCCTCCTCCTCCTCGGGACCAACCCCCCTATTTTTCACCCAGTGAACATTGACGAAAAGTCACAAAAATTTGCACACCTCTAAAAATCCTGCCTCTCTACATTCTGGCTATTTCCCTTTTCTAAAAAGGACCCGCATGTTTGGTACCCCGTCGCCCCTGGCAAGTACAGTGAACTAGCCCATGCCGAAGGCATGGATCATGCATACTTACTCCTGCTATGACAGAAATAGTCAACAATGAGTGAATGGGCGTAGCCCATTCACTCATTGTTGACAACAGCAGCGCGAAGCGCTGCATTCCTCCAAAAACCCTCCTGGCATCGTCCCGTACGCGAGAGTCCATGCCGCAGGCATGGGCCATGCTTGTATCTGCTCAAATCAATGGAAGTCTATGGGGAGTGGGCGGGGCATCCCGACGGAATAGGGAGTGACGAGCGCGTAAGCGCTCGTAATGATGATTCCACCCCATGGCGGCATGGGGAAGGCTTAGAGCTTTCAAATGATGTATAATTTGTTGTTATAGTGGAAACGGCTATATTGTTTTTGCTAAAAATATTATTATTATTTTTATTTTATTTTTTCTTGTTCTTCTGCTCCCTGAACATGCTCAAAAACTCACCAAACTTTGCACAAAATTCAGAATCGGCGAAAAATTTTGTTTTTTCTGGGCCATTTTTTTTTCGTCAAAAAATGGCGCGACAGCGCCACCGACAAAAGTCAAAATACATTGCGCCTATGGGAGACGCCCCGAGGTCAACTTTGGCGTAGAGCTACGAAATTCGGGACACGCATTCCTCTCATAAGGACAAACAAAAAATATTATTGTGGCCACGCCCCCAGACTTACCCTATGGCCGCCATCTTCCTTTGAACATGAAAACACGCTGAGTCAACTATTTTGTTCACGTCAAACTTTGACGAACTCGGCGTTTTGCCCACCGACTTCAAAATCGGCGGACGTCCTCTGGACAAGTGGGGCATCTAAAGTTATTCAAATTTTTGTGATACCTTTTACGGTCTGTGTGCGGCGCAGCCGCAAAATTGGACAACTTATTTTGGGATATTGCAAATCTACAAATTGCTCCCATTTGATCAAAACGAGTCCGATCAGGACCAAATTTGAATCAACTGTTAAACTTTCAAGTTTGGACCAGTTTATGTTGACAAAGAGTGGCCTTTGAGTGAACATTGATGGACAAAAACTGGTTTTACGCAAATGTTCAAAACTTTGCCCAAATTCTATTTTGGGGTCCCGAGCAAAAGGCCAATCAAACTTATGCCTTAATTTTTACGGCGTAGCCGTAGCCATGACAAAAACCTCCCATGTTATCCCTATGGGAAAATCGCTAAATCTCTCCAATATCCACATTTTTCTGTTTCACACTTTAACGAACTCCTCCTAGGGCGTTTTGCCCACCAACCTCTAAATTGGTGTATGTCCTCTAGACAAGTGGGGCATCTAAAGTTATTCAAATTTTAAGGATAACATTTACGGTCTCTGTGCGGCGGAGCCACAAACTTTACCCAGAATTCTGACTATTTGGCCTTCTGAGTGGCCTATAAACAATAGAGTTTTTCCAAATGACATAACATTTTGCACACAATTCTCATTTGCCATCCCCAAAATAAAAGTATGGGAGCCAAAGTCATATTTTGTACAGCGTAGCCGTAGCGATGACAGAAACATCCCATGTTATCCCTATGGGGAAACCGCAAAATCTCTAAAATGACCACATTTTTACGCTTCACACTTTTACAAACTCCTCCTAGGGCGATAGCCTGATCAAGTTCATATTTGGGGAAAATCATCTACACAAGCGCGGCATCAAAAATTATCCATATTTATATTCTAAGTGTTACGGTCTCTGTGCGGCGGAGCAGCAAATTTGACTGACACTTGTGTTCATTTGCACTGGATTGGCCATGTCCAATGTGTCGCCGTCTGTCAAGTTCTTTTTTTATTCAACACACAATAAGGGCGCCATCTTTATCAAGTCGAAAGTGCAGAGTCAGAAGGCCGGCGACCCGCGAGGGCCGTTGGATGCCGCTTGCGGCTTTAATTATTATTATTATTTTTTTCTTGTTCTTCTTCAGCGCTTTGAGCTCTAATTTGACCTCCTGAACATGCTCAAAAACTCACCAAACTTTGGCCAAAATTCAGACTCGGCAAAAAATTTGATTTTTTCTGGGCCATTTTTTTTTTTCGTTAAAAAATGGCGCGACAGCGCCACCGACAAAAGTCAAAATACATTGCGCCTATGGGAGACGCCCCGCGGTCAACTTTGTCGTAGAGCTACGAAATTCGGAACACGCATTCCTCTCGTGAGGACAAAAAAAAAAATTATTGTGGCCACGCCCCCAGACTTACCCTATGCCCGCCATCTTCCTTTGAAAATGAAACACGCTGAGTTAGCCATTTTGTTCACGTCAAACTTTGACGAACTCCTCCTAGGGCGTTTTGCCCACCGACTTCAAAATCGGCGTACGTCCTCTAGACAAGTGGGGCATCGTAAGTTATCCAAATTTTTTGGGATACCTTTTACGGTCTGTGTGCGGCGCAGCCGCAAAGTTGGACAACTTATTTTGAGATATTGCAATTCTAAAAATTGCTCCCATTTGATCAAAACCAGTCCGATTAGGACCAAATTTGAATCAGTTGTTAAACTTTCAAGTTTGGACCAGTTTAGGATGACAAAATTGAAATGGGCGTGATAGCGCCCCCTACAGAGTGATCTTTGAATTAACATTGAAGGTCAAAAATTTGTTTTACCAAAATGTTCTAAACTTTACCCAAAATTCTATTTGGCCATCCCGATCAAAAAAGCCAATGAGACAAATGCCTTAATTTTTACGGCGTAGTCGTAAAGATGACAGAAAGCTCCCATGTTATCCCTATGGGAAAACCGCAAAATCTCTCAAATTACCAAATTTTTATATTTTACACTTTAACAAACTCCTCCTAGGGCGTTTTGCCCACCGACCTCAAAATTGGTGTACGTCCCCTAGACAAGTGGGGCATCTAAAGTTATCCAAATTTTAAGGATAACTTTTACGGTCTCTGTGCGACGGAGCCGCAAACGTTTCCCAGAATTCTGACTATTTGGCCTTCAGAGTGGCCTATAAACAATAGAGTTTGTCCAAATGACATGATATTTTGAACAAAATTCTAATTTGCCATCCTGATCATAAAAGTATGAGAGCCAAAGTCATATTTTGTACGGCGTAACCGTAGCGATGACAGAAACATCCCATGTTATCCTTATGGGAAAATCGTAAAATCGCTCAAATCACCACATTTTTACGCTTCACACTTTAACGAACTCCTCCTAGGGCGATTGTCCGATCAAGTTCATGTTTGGGGAATATCATCTACTCAAGCGGGGCATCAAAACTTATCCATGTTTTGATTCTAAGTGCTACAGTCTCTGTGTGGCGGACCCGCAAATATATGTCAGAAATGGGAAAACAGCGAAATCTCTAAAATGACCACATTTTTACGCTTCACACTTTAACAAACTCCTCCCAGGGCGAATACCCGATCAAGTTCATATTTGGGGAAAATCATCTACACAAGCGGGGCATCAAAAGTCAGTCATATTTTGATTTTAAGTGGTACGGTCTCTGTGCCGTGGAGCTGCAAACATACTGTCACAAATGGGAAAACGCCAAATCTTTGAAATGTTCAAATTTATGCTTCACACTTTAACAAACTCCTCCGTGGGCAATAGCCCGATCAAGCTTTACTTTGGGAAAAATCATCTACACAAGCGCGGCATCAAACGTTATCCATATTTATATTCCAAGTGTCACGGTCTCTGTGCGCTGGAGCTGCAAATTTGACTGACACTTGTGTTGATTTGCACTGGATTGGCCATGTCCAATGTGTCGCCGTCTGTCAAGTTCTTTTTTAATTCAACACACAATAAGGGCGCCATCTTTATCAAGTCAAAAGCTGTCATGGAATCAGACATACACCCGATGCTATTCCTTAACACATTGAGAACACAATTCAACTTAGAATATGAAACGACACAGAAACATCAGACATTTGTGTGGCATGCATGGGAGAAAACGCGGGGACTGTGTCAGCCAGGCCGTTGTAAGGAGCCTGGCTGACCCTCCTGCGTCTCACCCCCGCGTCTCACACCCTTTTTTCCCATGCTGGTTGGTTTTATTAGATATTCTGGAATAGGCGGGTCACATTTCTCATTGGTCAGCCTCACATCAAGGCACTTGGTATTTTTCCGTAGAGATCAAGCCTTGGGTAAACATTACCCAGACTCCTCTGGGTTATCACCCCCCCTAGGGTAAACATCCTTTGGCCCATCTTTACGACCCCTTCACAAACAAATGCTGTCACACACCCGTTCTTCTCTTAGACTAATGATGCAGATAAAATATCACTATTATGCAGATAAAATACATCACAGAAATATAATCATATATTCACATTTTATCACAAAAGCGCAGAGTCGGAAGGCCGGCGGCTCGCGCGGGCCGTTGGATGCCGCTTGCGGCTTTAATTTTCCTTTGTTTTTTTAACACTATAGCAGAAAATGGGGATGAACATTGCAGCAAAGTGTTAAGATCCCGATGGCAAAAACCCAAAAGCAGTCCAAAGGCAAGGCAAATTAGAATTTATTAAGAAAAGTTCAACCCTAACCCAGGGGCAGGGGCAGGACAGACATCAAGTGAGGAACGGACACAGAACAAAGGGGAGACAGAACTTAAATACACACAGAGAAGCAGGTGATTGGTGGGAAACAAACAAGTGGCAGGATAAACTAATTAAAGTAATGAGAAGACTGACAGCAGGTGTGGTGGGAGGTGACTGGGAAATCCAGGAAGTAACAGACGGCAGTTGAGGGGCGGAGACACAGAAACAACAATGGGAGCACATGACAAACACATGGGGCACATGGGAAATGGAGTCTCTGCAGCGCGGGTACTAACACAAAGTGTCGAGAGCCGAACTCTAACCACGGCATTCCCACCCTTGATGGTCGCTCACATGGAGCGCACCTGTCCACCTGACCACAGAGCCCCGCCCAATAGAGTTTTCAATGAAGCTTTTGATATTTTTTGATTTCTTGTCTTATCTGTTGAAGAACATCTTGAGCTTCTTGCCAAACGGCCTCTGCTGCCTCTCCTGGTGTCTCTGTCTGTTCAGCAGCTTCATACCCTCTATATCCTCCATATGTTAAATAATACTTTATGCAGCGCCAATGTGTAAGTGTACACAGTGTGTAAGTATGCACTGTGATTTTACTGCATTATATCTTTAGATAACATCACAACAACATTTTTCCATAGAGTCAAGCAGCACTACCGGGCCAAGTTACCAGCCAGATCGTTTTGGTGGGTGTCAAAAGGCCCTTTGCACTGTTCTGGTCTCAGACTTCACTGTTCCTGATGTGGTGACGAGACAAACTTGAAACAAACTGAATCAAGATTAGTGTTGGCCAAGCTGCACTTCCTGTTCAGCACAATCTTCCTGTCTAAAGCTGTTTGGAGAAATGAAGAGGGTTCTGACAATTATAATAATTAAAATGATGGGTACCGGTATTTGTTTTTGAAATGTCCTTCTAGAATAAGCTCCTTTTTAGTTTTGATCCACATGTTGTACTCAGCTCAGCAGCATTATGCTAAAGGAAATACTAATGTGACACTGTGTGCTGTCACTGCAGGTTCTCACGTCTTAAAAGATGAATGTAGTTAACATTTATATGTATTTAGAAATTAGAAGAGGATGCTAACAGCAGTTGGCAGAGGCATGATGATGACTCACACCATCATTGTGTTTCAACAAACCTTTTGTGTTTCTGATGTTCTGGTAAGAAAGCATCAAGAATGAGGCGAGTATCAGTCGAGCTGGTCACTCAGGGTAGTTTTTAGATTCAAATCTCTAATTTATCTGACACGACATTCCATTAAAGTACGACATCAGGGTTTACAACAACACATAGGACTATTTATGAGAATATCTCACTCTAAATGTGTAAGTGCAGCCTGGTTCCAGGAAACAACAGACATCAAGGGCACTGACTTTTCTGATGGATGTGAGGGGCAGAAAACATTTATATTGTTAATAATGTTATTAGGGTTAGTTCTTCGCGCTGGTTAATTAATTATAAAAATAAGTGGGTATTTATTAATTTAATGATTTGTTTTAACTTGAGTTGTACTCATTATGAGTAATCTAAAGGTTTGATGTATTATATTTTCAAACCCCATCAATCGTCACACACTCTCTTTCACTTTCACTTTCAGAAGAACATCAAAAAGTCCTTTCAAAGAATCATTTTATTACATGCAAAAATATGACGACTTAACAACAGCTCAGGCAAAACAATATCAATATTTTTTTGGTAAAATACAATCATAATACACACTAAGGTTATAATCATACTTTTGATTATCTTTTTTTGTCTTAAACAATGCCATTATATATATATTTTTAGAACGTGAATAAAATATGTCTGAGTGAAGAGTGAAGAGTGCAGCAGACAGATCTGATTACAAAAGAAGAAATATGAAGAAATATTGTTTATAGATCTGTGATCGGACTTTGTTGGATCAAATATATATATATATATTTTTTTTTATAACACTAAAGCACAAAATGGGGATGAACATTGCAGCAAAGTGTCGAGAGCTGGACTCTAACCACGACATTCCCACCCTCAATGGTCGCTCACATGGAAGCGCACCTGTCCACCTGACCTCAGAGCACCGCCCAATAGAGCTTTTAATCTTGCTTTTGATATTTTTCTTGTCTTATCTGTTGAAAAACATCTTGAGCTTCTTGCCAAATGGCCTCTGCTGCCTCTCCTGGTGTCTCTGCCTGTTCAGCAGCTTCATACCCTCTATATCCTCCATATGCTGCACCCAATACACCTGTAACAGCCCCACAGGCTATTGCCCCCTTTACTCCAAGGAGTTTTACTCCACCATTGCAAACATTCTTTATAGGCTCAAAATATATCTGCAGTGAGCATATTTTGGGCCATCTTTTGTTTGAGACACAAACCGCTGTTGTTTCATGCCAAGTGTCTTGTCAGTCAAATATTCTGCTGACAAGAAAACTTTCCGATATTGCTTTGTATTGTATTATATAATTTACAACAACATCGAATACCCAACATATTTTACAGACTAATCAGTTATAGAAAGATGTGACTAATCTAGAAGTCTGTCTGTGGATTTACATCATTTATATTTCTTTATGCCCGTGATTAAGTCTTGGTGACACAGATGATTTTGCTTTTACTTTGAAATTCTTTAAAATATAGAAGTTACTCAATACTAGTGAAATCAAATATATAAATGTTGCCTTAACATACTTTTTTGGTGGAATTCACAACCTGCGTTTGCCATGACGACGTGCTCAAACCTTCAGTGAGAAACCAAAATGGCAGTTTACTTTCAATCTCCAGTTCTTGTTCCAGCCTGTCTGCAGGACATACTTTGTGCAGCACCAGTGTGGGCGTAATGTAATCTTAAAACCCCATCAATATTTGTTGTCTTTTGTCTTTGTTTGAAAGAAAAATGTAGCTGCATTCTCTGAGAAACATCACAAGATGACTGAAGTTGACCTTTTGTACATTTCATGCTCTGGTTGTATCAGGAATTTAGAGATTATAAAGAGGATGGTCAATCTGGAACAATGTCATTTTTAGATTGAAATCGCTTAACAAATGTATCTGACACAAATAATATTCAATTAACTACAATTCTTTATTGTAAAGGTTAAGCAGTGAAAGGACAAACTTTAAAGACATCTTTTACAACTCTATCAACACAATCAATCAGTGTCTCAGTAGATTCAGTATCAATATTTATTTCATAATATACTTGATTATACCATGTTATTTATTCTGTTTTTGTTTTTGTCTTCTCATAAAATGGCACTATATGTTTAGAACGTGAATATAATATATCTGAGTGAAGAGTGCAGCAGAGGACAGAGCTGATTACAAATATATGAGGACAGATAGTTTACAGATCAGTGCTTCTTGGAGGGCTTTGTGAATCCAATGTGTTATTCAGTCAAACTTTTGATATTTATCTTGTGACTTTAATAATGATATTATCAGATTAATATGATCTTTAGCTTCTTGCCAAACTGCCTCTGCTGCCTCTCCTGGTGTCTCTGCCTGTTCAGCAGCTTTATACCCTCTATATCCTCCATATGCTGCACCCCCTACACCTGCAACAGCCCCACAGGCTATTATCCCCTTTACTCCAAGGAGCTTTCCAGCATCAGAACAAAGTAACGCCACCATGGTAGGTAAACCCAGTAAAGCTCCTAAGAAAACCCCTGTGGAAACACCGGACAGTTTAACAAGGAAACTTTTATCAGCATAAACCTTTTCCAGCATCTCATTGGTGTAATATCTCCCTCCGTTCTTCTCCACAGTTTGGTCGATGGTGTCCAGCAGAGCTTTGACTTGGACCTGGTTGTTCCTGTACAAGTCCTGGCTGTTCTTCCAGTATTTATTATCAAACACATGACAGCGATCTCCACATTTTTCAATCAGCAACTTCAGCCTTTCATTCTCACTGGCCCAGTCTTCAATGTTCACCCCGTCTGGGAGCTCATCACCTCGAGTGAAGACCACTGTGGTGTATTTCAGAGCCTCCTCAGAGAAATACTTGAGCATCACATTGACCACAGCCTGCTCCTGTGGTGTGAACTTCTCTACTTTAAGCACCAGCAGAAAAGCGTGAGGTCCAGGTGCACACTTCTTTATACACTTCAGGAGCTCAGGGCTCAGCTCGGTGCTTCCTGGATCAGTGTCAAAAACACCAGGAGTGTCGATCAGTTTGATGTTTCTCCCATGAACTTTCTCGGTTTTAGACTCACAAGAATTGGTCCCAGAGTTTACAGAATGGTTGACTGTAAACACATCATCTCTTTTAAAGATTGTGTTTGCCAGGCTGCTTTTTCCTGATCCAGTTTTCCCCAAAAGAATAATCCTTGTTTCTAAAAAAGATTTGGAAAAAAAATGTCAGTTCAGTTTTCTTTTTTTAAACTTGATATTTGAATTTTCATATAATATAATAGAGTTTGTTAAGTTTATATTGTTATACATATGTTATTATTTTTGTCATGATAATGGAGTACAGTGACACAAAATGTATGTCCAATGCCTTCCCCATAACCAGCCTTTAGAGCTGCAAGTCATTCCTTATAAAGCAAAGAATATCTATGTCATCTGGTAATCTGATTTCAGGGGTCCCCAGATGATAAAGGGTATATTGTCTTAAACAATCATTCATCTTCTACCGCTTGTCCCCGTCAGGGTCACGCTGACTGGAGCCTTTATCAGTGACTTATGCTGTAGTAAATGTACATTATTATTTGTTTTCCCACCAAAGTAATTTATCTAAGTCTTATCTAATTTCTTATCCAAAATCCTAAATAAAAAACAAACATTGTTCTTCTTTATCACTTTGGAAGTTGCCTACATATTATGTGAATGTAAAATGTTTTTCCCATACTCTACACATACTATACAGACTCTTTAAACGTACATAATCTTCCACAAACTTGTCTAGAATTTCATCCAGGCAGAATTACTACACAATAAACATTCTTCCAAAATATTGTATGAAATGTGATGTATTTGTAATACATTTCATGTTTCCCCCAGAAAGATATTCCTCAAAAAAGATAGTGTAACTTGACTTCATCTTATCATTTATCTTATTAAAACAGACTAAAGCACAAATGTGCAGTGCTTAAAGACAGAAGAATGTGTTCAGTTACAATAAAACTCACCTTTACAAAGACGTGACTAATTAATCAAGAAGTTTGTCTGTCGATTTACATCATTTATGTTTCTTTTTGCCTTTGATAAAATGTCTCGGTGACTCAGATGATTTAGCTTTTGTTACAAATGTGTTTAAATGTTAAATCAAATGTATAAATGTTGCCTTGATATACAGAGTTTTTTTTGGTGGAATTCACTTACCTGCGTTTGCCATGACGACGTGTTCAAACCTTCAGTGAGAAACCAAAGTGGCAGTTTACTTTCAATCTCCAGTTCTTGTTCCAGTCGGTCTGCAGGAAATACTTTATACACCAGTGCTGACGGAAGTGATTTTACTGCATTATATCTTTAGACGACATCACAACAACACATTTAAAAGAAGATGGGGCAGAAAAAATCACTAATCACTCATTAATTTAATACAATTCAAAATAACTTTTCAAAAAAAACATTTTGTTTTTCTGATGCATAATTTAAAGTTTATTATTGTCACAGCAGATCATTTTACTCTCTGTTTGACACAACCATTGACATCACTTGACTATGAATGAATAAATCTGAAATATATAAACATTGTATTTGCAGCTGAAACTACAGTTGACATTCACTTTGATGTTGATGTGTTAAAATGTTCACAGAGCTTGATCTGCAACTTTCACTTCTTCTTTTAACGGCTGTTCAGTCTGTCTCCGGAAATTTATACCACATTTGGTTTGACAAACAAACAAATACGTGCGTCAGTTCTTGAGCGAGTTAATAATATAAATCAGTGAGTATTTATTTTTGGAAATTTCCTTGTAGAATAGGCTACTGTTAAGTTGTATCCACATGTTGTAGTCAGCTCAGCAGCATTATGCCAAAGGAAATAACAATGTGACACTGTGTGAGGTCACTGCAGGTTCTTAAAAGATGACTGAAGTTGTATTTATAATCCCACTGCAAGAATGAGGTGAGTACCAGAAGAGCTGGTCATTCAGTGCAGTTTTTAGATTCAAATCTCTTCATTAGCAACCACAAGATATGCAAATATTTATGATGTGAGATGGACGCTGGTGATCTATGACGGCCTGAACTGCAGCTCGATGGCTGGGACGTGAGACTCAGCCTGGGGGTTCCATCTCGGTCGGTTTGGGACCCCCTTAGAAGACAAGGAGGGCGGGTCGAGAGAACAGAGTCAAGTGAGGCTGAGGCTTCTGGGTAATAGAGGTGTGGTCCTGCTCAATAACCTCAGGGAACATGTCAACTCCATTTATCAAATTATCCCACATGACATTGTATAAACACTGGGCAGAACTTCTATTATTACAATGTAATATCAGGGTTTCTACATCATCAACTATTTATAACAAAATACTTTTATATAATATTACTATCTACTGCACTTTATTTTAAAAGTTAACTAGTGAAGCTATGAATTGCATTATTTTTCTTCTGAAAAACAAACTCATGTATTTAATGGAAATACAGCAGAACGAGTCTTCTCAAACGTGTATCAACAGACTGAAGGCCCCAACATGAAGTCACACGTGCACAAACTACACTCCACAACAAACTGCACAATTGTTGAATTCATTACTTTCTATAATCTGTCAGAAACATTGAACTTGCTTAAAAGGCTTATTTTAAACTAAAATGTATTCCTTTTAACAACTGAAATATAATATATTTAAATACATCACAATGTCCAACACTGTATTTTGTTTAGTATTACTATCATATATTATGTTATATGTTATATATTATATATTATAAATTATGTGTTATATATCATATTATATATTATACAGTCTTGTTGGGTTTATTTTAGACTTCCTGTTAGAAATTAAGTAAAAAAATATATAGAGAAATGAAGCACCTTAGTGTCACCTAGTGGCTGATTGTATGTATTACATTGAAAAGGCTGTTCATCCTTGGTGTTTGCATGTTCTTCTTGTGTATCAAAACACAACATGTGAGTCAAAATCTTCCAGCTTTTGTTGCCCTGACAAAGCCTGAAGTTCAAATGCAGAGCAGGGTCATCAACATATCATAATCTATACATCTATACATAAACACACACACACACACACACACACAGACACACACACACACACACACACACACACACACACAGACACACACACACACACACACACACACAGACACACACACACACACACACACACAGACACACACACACACACACACACACACACACACACACAGACACACACACACACACACACACACAGACACACACACACACACACACACACACACACACACACACACACACACAGACACAGACACAGACATTTCAACAACTTGTGACTCTCTCTGAACATTCCAGGCAAAGCAACATCTCCAAAGATAAAATATAGTGCACCTTTGAGAAACATTAGGACAGCATGTGAACACCTTAAACCTTTACAACAAAAAAGAAAGGCAAGTTCATTTGTAGAGCACAATTCACACACAATACAACACAATACAACACAAGTGCAATGCATTAAACTCACACAACACATAAAGACATGAAAGAGAAGAGTGACAATAACATTCTTTCAGTCGTACGCACAGCTAAAGAAAACTGTAGCTTAGTTAGCTTTAGCTTAGTTCTAAACATTATCTCACATCTTGAGGAAGACTGTTCCTGTTTTTAGCTGCATAAAACTGTAACTATGGATTCAGAACGTTCAGTCAGTTTAAAGTTGTCCTTCATAAGTCTTTAAATGCACTCACCAGCGTGTGCCATGATAGAGCCTCGTCTCTGCAGCAACTATGGACTCTTTACTCTGTTTCCTTTCTTTACACAAACTGTTTTACAAGAAATGTTGGTCACCATAGGAACCGTTGCTGCGCTCTGTGCTGCCATCTGCTGTTTGACTGAAGAAACTGCACCTTAGTTATTGTTTTATATATATATATATACAATAATGTAGTAATAATACATCTTACACAGTTATAGTGACACATGTGCAGGATTGTATTTTATTTTATTTTATTTTATTTTATGTATAGGCCTTAATGTTTGAAAATAGAAATCAACATTCGACACAAAGTCATTTCAAGCAATCATAAAATTGCATTCAATAAAATAAAAATGGTGAAAAATAAAAACAGGCAGCACAAAATCAAGTCTATGTTTATTTTTATTCATTGGCAATTTGTGTCTGACAATTATGTCTGACTTCATGATCAGAAATGTAAGCAAAAAGATCACTTTTTATGTTGATCTGGAAAACAAAACTGGATTGGTACAGAGCATTTTAAAAAGGATCCACATTTAATAACACAAAGGGGGACAAAATATGTATTTTATTGATAATTTGTAACATAGAAAACACAACAATATAGTTTGCAAGAAGCAGGATTATGTTCAGGACGAGACATGACCAAAAAGAGTTATATGACGTTAAACAGACTGTTCACATTACATTTCCCGCAGTGAAGTCTAATAAATTGACCCAATTCTCATCAATAATGTAACTGCATCCTAAATATATATCTATGATTAATATTATGTAATTTCCCATCTCAGTTTAATGTTTAAAAACAGCTGTAAGATGTGTGTAAAATGGTTGAAAGGTCAAATGGAAATGCTCAACCTCCTTTGCTCCTTATTATTTTCGCATTAACACGACCCCTAAGACCACTCCGAACCCAGTGACCAAAGTCGCTATTATTGGCCAGAAATAATCAAAAGTGTTTTCTTTGGCTTTTTGCTCAACCTCTGGCTCTGACAAGTTGGCGTTCTTTGGATCTGATCTGATGATTGCTTTCTCTTCTTGTAGTTTTTCTTGCACTCTTCTAAGGTTCTCATTGGTGTAGCGTCTCCCTCCGTTCTTCTCCACAGTTTGGTCGATGGTGTCCAGCAGAGCTTTGAGCTGGACCTGGTTGTTCCTGTACGAGTCCTGGCTGTTCTTCCAGTATTTATTATCAAACACATGACAGCGACCTCCACATTTCTGAACCAAGGTGCTCAAAGCTTCATTATCTTGGATCCATTCCTTTATCGTTTCCCCCTCTTCCATCTGATCGCCTTGAGTGAAGACCACTGTGGTGTAGTTCAGAGCCTCTTCAGAGAAATTTTGGCAGAAAACTTCGGCCACAGCGATCTCATGTTTGGTGAACCTCTCCACTTTGAGCAGGAGCAGAAAAGCATCGACACCAGACGCACACTCGATCATGCAATTCAAGATCTCTTTTTTGAAATCAGGGGCGTTTGGGTCGGTGTCGAAAAGACCTGGAGTGTCGATGAGCTGGACATTTCTCCCTTGAACACCTCTAGTCTCAGACTTGCTGAAGAAGAGGAGTGACAAACTGGAAATAAATCTTTTTCTTGAAATATAGTGTTGGCCAGGCTGCTCTTCCCAGATCCAGTCTTCCCCAGAAGCACAATCCTCCGGTCGGCTGCTGTTTGGAAAAAAAGAAGAAACTCTTTAGACATCAATATGTTAATTATTTTGGTGCACTAGCACTGCTAAAAGTACTTAAGTAAATTTGACTGT
Organism: Eucyclogobius newberryi; assembly: GCF_026437365.1. Classification (NCBI taxonomy): domain Eukaryota; kingdom Metazoa; phylum Chordata; class Actinopteri; order Gobiiformes; family Gobiidae; genus Eucyclogobius; species Eucyclogobius newberryi. Next base: position 19,262,082 of record NW_027315857.1, on the reverse strand, counting down.
GAATACTTTTTACTTTTTTAACTTCATTTGAGCCTCATCTGTACTTTTAACTGTTTTTAAAAGGACTGAAAAGTAAAAAGTACTTTAAATTTGGTTTGAGGGGTTATTTTTAGCACGTTCATGGTGAAAGCCAAAGGTTTTGTGTTCAAGTCCTGGCCTTGAGCGAACATTTAAGTCTTTCAAAAATGAGTGTGAAATACTATTTACTCTAAAAGCAAACATTTAAACATGTACTTCAATACTTTTACTTCAGTAGATTTTCATATGTAAGAATTATTTTATTTGTATTTATTTTAATGTAATTAGCATTTGTTAAAAGTACAACTTCATCATACGTGACAATCAAACAATAAGAAAACCAAGCGTCTAATCAACAGCACAAAGTGCATGAGGTGCGGCCTGTACCACAGTCACTTTGTGCTGTTGATCAGACGCCTTTACAGAAACCACTCCCAAAAACTACAGCAAGAACAGGTCAAGCAAGAAAATCACGTCAATCGATAGAAATAGATTTAACGACATTTAACATTTAAAGGTAAAAATAAAAATTGATTCATCAACTTTTAATCTAGTTTTGCACATTATAGTGACTTTGTAGAAGGTTTGTTTGGGAGTTTGGATTTGGATCTGTGACACCAGATTGAAAACTGTAAAGTAGATATTGTTTCTTATAAAGATATGAAGCTTCAGAGCCGCCCTAGTGGCACAATGGTGAAACTGCAGTTAAATAATGTGTTGGCCAATCAGAATCCTGCAGTGCCCTTGATACAAACGTACAGGTCAAAAGAGTTTACATCAAATATATTTAATACTTTTTACGTTTAAATTGCGACATTGATCGGATGTGTGCAGTTTTTGCTTATCCTGAACACACCTGTTCTATTGAAGTCACAACTGAATTAATCAAGAAGAACATTAATCAGCAAATAGCAATGGAAAAGTACTGGGATTAAAGCAAAATCATTTACATTTACACTTTTACTTGTAAATGTTTGCTCCTGTATCTGTACTTTCACTGAAGTAGGAAATTGCAGTACTTCTTCCTCCACTGCTGAGCACAGACATTTATTATATTGTAAGAAGCTAAACTCACAAAGCACACGAGCAGCTTAAACCACACACTGCAGAATAAAAGGACGTCTGATGAAATATCTATAAAAACTCACCTCTAAATAGCTTTATGGTGTGTTCACTTGATGTGGACTTGGTTTGGTCATGTCCTTGTTTAGTTTTGGTCTAGTCCAGGTTTAATTTTGGGTTTAGTCCTGGTCTAGTCACTACAGCCTTTAAATGTACTTTGTTTTAGGTGAAACTACAGTTGAAATTCACTCACCTGTGTTTGCCATGATGTCGATGTGTTTGAATGTTCAGAGTGAGTGAATTGCAGTTTACTTTCAATATCTGGCTCTACATGTGTAAGTGCAGACTGGTTCCAGGAAACAATAGACATCGAGCAGGGTTTGGCACGAGTGTTGACATCAAGTGCACTGACTTTTCTGATGGATGTGAGAGGCAGATAACATCTCTGAAAAAAGGTTTGTTGTCACCATCCAAAGAAAGAAAAGAACATTTGTCAGTGCCTGTTGATTTACATCATTTATGTTTCTTTATCCCCTTGATAAAAAGTCTCGGTGACTCAGATGATTTAGCTTTAGTTGCAAATGTGTTTAAATAAGTTACTCAGTCCTAGTCTAATCAAAAGAATAAATGTTGGCTTGATTCACTTTGTTTTTTTGGTGGAATTCACTTACCTGCGTTTGCCATGACGACGTTTTCAAACCTTCAGTGAGAAACCAAAGTGGCAGTTTACTTTCAATCTCCAGTTCTTGTTCCAGCCTGTCTGCAGGAAATACTTTATACAGCACCAGTGTGGGCGTGAGTGATACTACTGCATTATATCTTTAGACGACATCACAACAACATATAATTTAAAAGAAGATGGGGCAGATAAAATCACTAATCACTCATTAATTTAATACAATTCAAAAAAACTTTTATACCTAAGGTTATTAAGCCCTTAAATCTTTGGTGGGTGTTATTTGGTGCCAAACCCAGTATTTCAAATACAGCTGTTTCCTGAGGTGCAAAAAAAATACTCATAGATTTATTGAACTGAAAATATGTATCATGTATTTGAAAGTCATGCAGTCAATCTAAATGTTCCCACTTTTACTGAAAGCAAAGCAAAAGAAAGACAAAACAAAAGGGTTAAGCAAATAATACTGATACTAGGCTCATTTTTTGATCATTTAGCAGCAGTTGTCAGAGGCATGATGATGACTCACACCATCATTGTGTTGCAACAAACCTTTTGTGTTTCTGATGTTCTGGTATGAAAGCATCAAGAATGAGGCGAGTATCAGTCGAGCTGGTCATTCAGGGTAGTTTTTAGATTCAAATCTCTAATTTATCTGACATGACATTCTATTTAAAGTACGACATCAGGGTCTACAACAACACATAGGACTATTTGTGAAAATATCTCACTCTAAATGTGTAAGTGCAGCCTGGTTCCAGGAAACAACAGACATCAAGGGCACTGACTTTTCTGATGGATGTGAGGGGCAGATAATATTTATATTGTTAATAATGTTATTAGGGTTAGTTCTTCGGGCTGGTTAATTAATAATAAAAAATAAGTGGTTATTATGAATGTAATGATTTGTTTTAACTTTAGTTGTACTGTTTGATTTATTATATTTTCAAACCCCATCAATTGTCACACACACACATTTCTGTTTGTTATCACCATCAAGAGAAAAAAGAAAATAGATCTGATATTTTCATCAAGAGTTGTATCTCGGCTCTTTCAGAAGAACAACAAAAAGTCATTTCAAAGAATCATTTTATTACATGCAAAAATATAACGACTTAACAACAGCTCAGGCAAAACAATATCAATATTTCTATGTTAAAATACAATCATAATACACACTAAGGTTACATCATGCTTTTGATTCTCTTTTTTGTCTCATAAAATGGCATTATATGTTTTTCCATTTTAGAACATGAATATAATATATCTGAGTGAAGAGTGCAGCAGAGGACAGAGCTGATTACAAATATATGAAGACAGATAGTTTACAGATCAGTGCTTCTTGGAGGGCTTTGTGAACCTAATATGTTATTCAGTCAAACTTTTGATATTTATCTTGTGACTTTAATAATGATATTATCAGATTAATATGATCTTTAGCTTCTTGCCAAACTGCCTCTGCTGCCTCTCCTGGTGTCTCTGCCTGTTCAGCAGCTTTATACCCTCTATATCCTCCATATGCTGCACCCCCTACACCTGCAACAGCCCCACAGGCTAATGCCCCCTGAAATCCAAGGAACTTTCCAGCAGGAGAACAAAGTAACGCCACCATGGTAGGTAAACCCAGTAAAGCTCCTAACAAAACCCCTGTGGAAACACCGGCCAGTTTAACAAGGAAACTTTTATCAGCAGCAACCTTTTCCAGCATCTCATTGGTGTAATATCTCCCTCCGTTCTTCTCCACAGTTTGGTCGATGGTGTCCAGCAGAGCTTTGACTTGGACCTGGTTGTTCCTGTACAAGTCCTGGTTGTTCTTCCAGTGTTTATTATCAAACACATGACAGCGACCTCCACATTTTTCAATCAGCAACTTCAGCCTTTCATTCTCACTGGCCCAGTCTTCAATGTTCACCCCGTCTGGGAGCTCCTCACCTCGAGTGAAGACCACTGTGGTGTATTTCAGAGCCTCCTCAGAGAAATACTTGAGTATCACATTGACCACAGCCTGCTCCTGTGGTGTGAACCGCTCCACTTTAAGCACCAGCAGAAAAGCGTGAGGTCCAGGTGCACACTCCTTTATACACTTCAGGAGCTCAGGGCTCAGCTCGGTGCTTCTTGGATCAGTGTCAAAGACACCAGGAGTGTCAATCAATGTGATGTTTCTCCCATGAACTTCCTCGGTTTTAGACTCACAAGAATTGGTCCCAGAGTTCACAGAATGGTTGACTGTAAACACATCTTTTTGAATGATTGTGTTTCCCAGGCTGCTTTTTCCTGCTCCAGTCTTCCCCAAAAGCACAATCCTTGTTTCTAAAAAAGATTTGGAAAAACGTTTTTAGTTCCATTTTCTGTTTTTAAACTTGATATTTAATTAATTTTTTATATAATACAATACAGTTTATTAAGTTTATATTGTTATACATATGTTGTTATTTTTGTCATGATAATGGAGTACAGTCAGTGTAGTCAATGCTGTAGTAAATGTACATTATTATTTGTTTTCCCACCAAAGTAATTTATCTAAGTCTTATCTAATTTCTTATCCAAAATCCTAAATAAAAAACAAACATTGTTCTTCTTTATCCCTTTGGAAGTAGCCTACATTTTATGTGAATGTAAAATGTTTTTCCCATACTCCACACATACTATACAGACTCTTTAAACGTACATAATCTTCCACAAACTTGTCTAGTATTTCATCCAGGCAGAATTACTACACAATAAACATTCTTCCAAAATACTGTATGAAATGTGATGTATTTGTAATACATTTCATGTTTCCCCCAGAAAGATATTCCTCAAAAAAGATAGTGTAACTTGACTTCATCTTATCATTTATCTTATTAAAACAGACTAAAGCACAAATGTGCAGTGCTTAAAGACAGAAGAATGTGCTCAGTTACAATAAAACTCACCTTTACAAAGACGTGACTAATTAATCAAGAAGTTTGTCTGTCGATTTACATCATTTATGTTTCTTTTTGCCTTTGATAAAAAGTCTCGGTGACTCAGATGATTTAGCTTTAGTTACAAATTTGTTTACATAAGTTACTCAGTCCTAGTCTAATCAAATATATAAATGTTGCCTTGATATACTTTGTTTTTTTTAGTGGAATTCACTTACCTGCGTTTGCCATGACGACGTGTTCAAACCTTCAGTGAGAAACCAAAGTGGCAGTTTACTTTCAATCTCCAGTTCTTGTTCCAGTCGGTCTGCAGGAAATACTTTATACACCAGTGCTGACGGAAGTGATTTTACTGCATTATATCTTTAGACGACATCACAACAACACATTTAAAAGAAGATGGGGCAGAAAAAATCACTAATCACTCATTAATTTAATACAATTCAAAATAACTTTTCAAAAAAACATTTTGTTTGTCTGATGCATAATTTAAAGTTTATTATTGCCACAGCAGATCATTTTACTCTCTGTTTGACACAACCATTGACATCACTTGACTATGAATGAATAAATCTGAAATATATAAACATTGTATTTGCAGCTGAAACTACAGTTGACATTCACTTTGATGTTGATGTGTTAAAATGTTCACAGAGCTTGATCTGCAACTTTCACTTCTTCTTTTAACGGCTGTTCAGTCTGTCTCCGGAAATTTATACCACATTTGGTTTGACATGACAAAAAAATGTAGCTTATTGTGACTTACAGCATTATATTAGCAGGTTTTCAGGCCGATATCTGGGGTTATATTATGTGTGGATGTGGGGGGCAGATAAAATGACTATTGTTAAATACAATCATTTGAGTTCTTGGGCGAGTTAATAATATAAATCAGTGAGTATTTATTTTTGGAAATTTCCTTGTAGAATAGGCTACTGTTTAGTTTTATCCACATGTTGTAGTCAGCTCAGCAGCATTATGCTAAAGGAAATACCAATGTGACACTGTGTGAGGTCACTGCAGGTTCTTAAAATATGACTGAAGTTGTATTTATAATCCGACTGCAAGAATGAGGTGAGTACCAGAAGAGCTGGTCATTCAGTGCAGTTTATAGATTCAAATCTCTTCATTAGCAACCACAAGATATGCAAATAACAATTATTGAATGATGGACGCTGGTGATCTATGACAGCCCGAACTGCAGCTTGATGGCTGTGACGTGAGACTCAGCCTGGGGGATCCGTCTCTGCCGGTTTGGGACCCCCTTAGAAGACTAGATTCTGAAGAAATTCTATTACAAGGAGAGAAAAGAGTCAAGTGAGGCTGAGGCCAGGGCGGCCACCCGGACCCAGAGCAGCTGAGAGGTGGCGAGGACGACCAGCGGCATGATGGGAGCTTTAGTCCGCCGGGCGTAGGGAGAGGAAGTCCAAACGGGGTCAAATGTGACGCTCAAAAGATACTGTGATGTGAATGTGGCCTTGGGTGGAAGCTTTGTCACTTATTCTGCAAAAGATGAAGAAAATGACATGAGAAGACGTTAAGATCGAATGTTTAAATGTGTTTCTAAACGTATATGACAATTCATGAATGTTAGACAAAACTATTGAGATTTCACAATAAGAAAAACTTAGCATAATACTTATTTCACATTTGATTGATTCTACACACATGAAAGTAAAGTTGTGAATACATTTAAATATGAATTATGTATGCATTTAATTACAATTTCCAGATACATCATTTCTCCATTGTTTCTGTGTGTAATTGTTTGACCTCCAGGCATAAATCACTGTTGTAATTTAGCTGCTCGGTTATGGAAAGCATAATAATCACAATTATTTAAATCATAACATTGAATCATGATTATTTAAATGATTATTGGTTCAGGGAGAAGGCGGAGTATCAGTGCGTCTAATGAACCCCACGTATCTCACAGTGATAAACTGAACGCACTTAAGAGTTCATGTTAATCATCTCAGTTTCTCAAATGCACAGCAGACTGTTGAGAACAAATACAAATAAACAGAATATAATGACCAATCACAAAAAGGAAGCACAGAATAAGTGTACTCTGCATATGCAACTGTCACACACAACAATACTATACTTTTTTAGTATAGTAGTAATAAACTGTATATTTTAGCAGTAGACTAAAATACATGAATGCATTGTTGACCATTTTGGGGCTATTCCTCTTAATATTGTACCTCATGTAGGATTAAATACCACAGTATAAACTCTGGCTCGTTTCTGAGGTTTGTATCATCAAAGGAAGTGATGTTATCTGCCGGTTGGAAAGTCCCCAAGTTCAAGTGATTTTATTATTGCCACAGCAGATCATTTTACTCTCTGTTTGACACAATCATTGAAATAACTTGACTATGAATGAATAAATCTGAAAAATATAAACATTGTATTTGCAGCTGAAACTAGAGTTGACATTCACTTTGATGTTGATGTGTTAAAATGTTCACAGAGCTTGATCTGCAACTTTCACTTCTTCTTTTAACGATGTTCAGTCTGTCTCCGGAAATTTATACCACATTTGGTTTGACATGACAAAAAAATGTAGCTTATTGTGACTTACAGCATTA
>NW_027315857.1:19104826-19249826 GCF_026437365.1 Eucyclogobius newberryi | reverse complement strand
TGTATGCATTTAATTACAATTTCCAGATACATCATTTCTCCATTGTTTCTGTGTGTAATTGTTTGACCTCCAGGCATAAATCACTGTTGTAATTTAGCTGCTCGGTTATGGAAAGCATAATAATCACAATTATTTAAATCATAACATTGAATCATGATTATTTAAATGATTATTTGTTCAGGGAGAAGGCGGAGCATCAGTGCGTCTAATGAACAGTGATAGACTGAACGCACTTAAGAGTTCATGTTAATCATCTCAGTTTCTCAAATGCACAGCAGACTGTTGAGAACAAATACAAATAAACAGAATATAATGACCAATCACAAAAAGGAAGCACAGAATAAGTGTACTCTGCATATGCAACTGTCACACACAACAATACTATACTTTTTTAGTATAGTAGTAATAAACTGTATATTTTAGCAGTAGACTAAAATACATGAATGCATTGTTGACCATTTTAGGACCATCATGTAGGATTAAATACCACAGTATAAACTCTGGCTCGTTTCTGAGGTTTGTATCATCAAAGGAAGTGATGTTAGAGTCGGTGGAAAGTCCCCAAGTTCAAGTGATTTTAAATATAAGAAAATAAATGGCTCTCTCTAGTGCTGAAGAGGTGGTATAGCCACATAATCATCCTTTTATTTAATGTTCTGTTTAATATGATTAAAGAAGGAAATATTTATTGAATGTAAAATATGTTTAACAATTGCAAATTTACTGACCGATTTATCTCTTTTTATCTGTTACAATATATGTAAATAATTGGCATTCAATAATATATATTACAACAACACATTTTACTTATTATACTATTTTTGAAGAATTAATTGACACAATTTATGGCAGTATAAGTGCAGTGACTGTGCTCGGCTGATAGGTTTGTACAGTACATTTATTCCCCTTGAAGGAAAAACATGTCTCTCATTACCTCTGATTAGATTCTACCTCTTTCCTGCCATGGACAGGAAGACTTATTGAAACAGGAAACATGCAAAGCTAACGGCATGTGCAGACAGGAACTGCAACCAATCTGTGAATCATAATTTGGCAAGATATTGTAAGGCAAACACAGTAATATAACGATAATATAATCGAACAATGTGTGCTATATGTAAACTATAGCCACACACTCATAAGTTAAACATAAAATACATATTCTAAAAATGTAGAATATACTCCAAAGCATCATTTGCATCTTTGTCCTTTTTACTAATCATATATTTTCTGTATTTGGTCAAAGGACTTGAATAAAGGATTAGGTATTTCATTGTATATCATATTGAGAAATGTCTCTTGACTCATAAACGTTGAAGAATCAATCTATAAATCTATATCTATCTATCTTGTGATTTGTGCTAAGATATAGGCAGATAACATGCTATATTTACAGTGTAACAGATTTAATGTGTATTTTATGGGTCAATGCTTATAGTCTATAGTTCTATTTGAATCACACATGAATATGACCCAGAACATGTCGGTTCACTGTGTTTCTGGTGAACGTGGTGGGCCAATCTCACATTCAGGGTGAAGACAGGAAGCAGAGTGGTTTGCCCTTGTGGTTAGTAACGTACAGATGAAAGCAGTACAAATAAAACCAAGCAAAGAAAGTGGGTCTACAGCGGTTGAACAGCTTGACTCAAAGTGAATTATGAGCTGTTTGTGCAAAGTTTGCGCCTGCATCAGTGACTTACCAACTGCAAAATCGTACTTTAAAGTTGGCTATAGGCAGTTTTCAAGTATTATGCATATAGCGCGTTAGTAAAGCGACTTATGGCACGGTTTTTGTCGCTAAAATATGCGCAATAAGGTGATCATCCGTGCACATAGCGGACATACCGCGCCCACATCAGTCCCTTCCCTCTTTATTCCCAAAAATAAACCACGACAAAGACTCTTGAGTTATAATACAATCAGAGAGGTGTAATAACATGTAACAACGGAGACTTACCTAAACTCGGGGGTGTTTTATTTCGATGTACGTGTGGAGTTGCGGGACGCGTGCTTTGCGTGCCTGAAGTTCCGTGAAACCGTGTGTAGTGTGCGCCTCCTCGTCCCCCTCCACGCGCCGGCCCGGGGCCCCACGCACGCCCCGCGCGGCCCTTATTTGGTCAAGTGTGGAAACCCCTCGAGCAGCGGTGAGAGAGTCATGCAATTCCTCTCTCTTTTCTCCCACGGGCGTGTTCTCTGGGCGCATGTTCTCTAATATGACGCCATCTCTATTATTGGGAAGACTAAGTGGAAGAACCGATGTATTAACCAAGTGAAGAGCATTATGATGTGTGTCTTTAAGCAGTAACAGCTCATTATATTGTGCTTTTAGACCTAGGCCTGCTTATTTGTGCAAATCTTGTTTTGTTTGTTTTGTTATAGATGAACCCGAGGATATTACTTATATGGCCGGAGCTATAGTTTTTTTTATACAATTCTTTATAAAATATATATTCCAATGTGATCAAATAGAGACCTATGCAACAGTAGCTATTATCTCAGAAAATGCATGAAAAATTGTGTTTGATTCTGGCAAATGCTATTAAGGCCTAGGCTACTGCAGACATTTATTTTACTATACAAGCCTTCGATAATCAGACATTTATTTAATATTACAAATGACATAAACGTTCATAAGTTGCTGCTGAGTCAAACTATAGGCCTTGTGGTCGTATAAACCTGAAGCACGCCATATATTGCGCCGCAGACAGTTGATTTAGCGGCTTCTCTTGGTAAATTGACTTTACATAACCTGTGGCGGTGACTTTCTACTGTGCGGTGACTGCAGTGCCGCACAGTGACCACCAGAGGGAGACGTGCTGTGTTTGTATGATCTCTGAGGAGGACAGTCCAGCCTGTCCCGATTATAACAACTCGGAAAACATCACTATTTTGGATCGGACTCAAAGGCATTTCATCTGTCCCGCGCTAACTTGACCCGGAGCCCGTGTCTGTTCGACTGGCACCTTTAAAGATACCGGACATTATCATTGCTGCTGCAGTGGAAGATCTGTGGTGGATCTCTACGGAAACATTTAGCGCTAGCTCACCGGGGCTAGCAAGCTGCAGCATAATCTGGCGCAAGGACTCCTCCAAAATCGGACTTTTTATGGATATATCGACGTGGAATTTACGCGTACAATTGCACCCTTTCCCTTCCACTCGGACGCGTGATATTCCCCCATGTTAACGTCAGTTTTGTTTCACGGATGCTGCTAGTTAGCGCGTTAGCCTGCTAGCACACAAACTTCGCCGCTGCGTGCGTTCGGATCGTGCTGCACAATCCGGGTCGCCACGTACGTGATGCCGAGGACTGATCGCGGCCCTCTTTTGCCTCCATCATCGGTCTAGTGAAGGACTGTCTTTGCATATGTTATTATTTTACCATTGCAGTGTGAATAAGCTCGCACACACCACAGGCTTCGCCGCTGTGTGTGTTTCCTCCAGATGCAGTCGAAGCTAACACCTGCTAATTAGCAATGTCGTTAGCATGTAATAGAATGCCAAGGGTATAATCTGGTTTAGTTGTTTACAGTCGGCTAAAGCGTGTGCATTCGAGCTTGCTAGCTTGAGACTGGCCTCTTTTACACACATGTGACTGATATTACACTTGATGCACTAATTCTAAACTAATTCCTGCTACTTTATGTTTTGCGTGGCTATAATGTAACTCAAACTACAGCAATCCAACTATGCAGCTAACCACAAACAATGTCGCAGCTCAGAAGTTTGCAATGTTGAGCTGTTTTGTGTCAAATTGCAAGCGTGCTCGGTGTTGCATGGTAAACAGTTTGCATTGAATTACACTGTTTACAGTAGCTTTGTGCAGGCAGAGTCGAAGGGGAGTTGTTGACCCATATCGAGACGTTTCATTCATGATTGATGATCTTTGTTGAAACTGGCAGTACTGGTCGAGTTTCCACGTGCCACTTTCAGCTCAATTTGATATTTATTTTCTTCTGTCGACTTGCACTCTCTCAAAAAGCCAGATGTGACAATCAGGGTTAGTTTTAGCAGCACTTTGTTTAGAGGTGTTTCGGGTGCATGATGAGGGCGTCCTTGGGGCCATTGCATGAAAACTTGCAGATTTGATCAGACCCAGACAGAGGAGCCCTTTGTGTGGAATGAAAACTCAAGAGGCAAGAGAAGATGGTGATGATAGCCGCAGCGCAGTGACAGAGTAAAGCCCTGCATCCGGAAGAAGAGGAGTGCCCCACAGGCTTGCAGACATGAGCCTACGCCAGCCCACCTCTACCCTGGACAGGTAACAATTCACACGCCGCCATCACAACCGCCACCACGCCATTGGGGCTGAATAATGCATGCTTTTGCCCTTCATGTCGCTACCAGACACTTCTGCGGTTGAAATTGCGCTGCCTTGAAATGCCACACATGTCCTTATCAGACTTGAGTGCAGTCCGGGCTGTCGAATAACAAGTCAAACGGGCTGGCACCAATGAGGAAACAAACTGTACGTTTAATGGTGAAGGGTCCGTCACCTGTTTGCAGACGTTTGGATATGTGTTGAGTCAAAGTTGTGTCACTATTTCGATGAATTGAGACTTGACTTGATTGGACTTCTCAATTGGGACCACATTTACAGAACCATTTACAAATACTATATACTATTTGGGTGTAGTGATTTGAAAGGACAATGCAGAAGTGGTCTTGCCTCTGCCTGCTTGTCTCACAAATAGGCCTGTCATGACGACACAATGATTTATTGTTTCAGAAAATATCACGATAAAATATCATATTGAAATGACTTTATATGACTGATAAGATAACTATGCAGCAGGATAATCCCTGTAACCTCTTTTGAACCTACAGTATCATTATGGCATGAGCTGCAATGAATAACAAGCCAAATGAACTGATAATTGGCTATAAAAGTGACTTATTCAACCCTCTACAGTTCAAATCTTATATAACAAAAAAGAAAAACCTCACCACTAGTACAAAAAAAACCCCACACACAATAAATATTGAGCTCCAAAATATATTGTTCCATGTTTGATGTATTGAACGATTAGTTAGGGCTGGGAATTATAGAAAGAAAATCTATACTATTTAAACTATACAGACTTTTAATCTGTGCCGTAATAATAATAATAACCTCTGACCTCTGCTCAAAACCACATGTTTTTATCGACCGTGGACCTCTCGATTCAAAAATCCCCTCAAATAATTGATGATTTCACATTTCGATCTGTCTTTTGATTAATTTCCCGTCCCTACGATTAGTCGAAATTGTAATTTTAGTAACAGACCGACTCATGAGAATGTTTTTGCTTTACATTCCAGGTAAAACAACAATAGAAAAGAAGCTATATCTAAGAACTTACGTAGTTCCCATTTAAACATATTAAACTGTTATTGCAGCACAGTCAGTTGCCTCTCTATTTTGCTTAAATGGATGTTTGGTTCGGGGTTTGCAGCGGTTAATTTGTTAATTTCTCATTAATTCTGTACAGGTACATTCATGGTTCATTCATATCTAGCATCAAAAAATAATTGTCAGGTTTGAATCATTATATATATATATATATATATATATATATATATATATATATATATATATATATATATATATATATATATATATATATATATATATTTCATAATGGCTTTTAACAACTATCAGTTAACATTGACTCAAATCATGTTTTTTATACAGAAACACTTTGTAATTAGTTTGTCATGACGTTCATGTTATTCGTGTTATTACTGTGTTTATCTGCATTGTTTCACACATTTCTGCTAAAGCTATGATGGCCCTGGCAATTTTAATAATCTTATACCGTTTTGACCTTAAATGTCACTATTGCCTATGAGCAAAAACAAATCAACCCTATTTTGACGGGGAAATTTAGACATTGTGGGGCCACTTTTGTCTCTTCTTTTGGAAAACACTGGCACTTACTTTTTTGTTTTGTTTTTTAAATCCATGATCACAAAATGTATTCATCATTATGTCTGTCTGTGCTTTGGTTTCGCTTTGTCTTCATCTGTTTTTTCTGCTCATCTTTCCTCGTTCCTCCATCCACTGTCTGTGTGTGTGTCGTGTGACGTCAGGGCGACCAATAAGAAAAACGCCCGTCTGTCAAGGTAGGACAGTAGGATTGGCACAGATCCATGCAAAAGAGTAAGACTATGAGGCATGGCAGTTTTGTGATGGTTCATAAACGACCGTGCATGGATCAAATCAAATGCATGTGGAGGTTTGTTTACGTCATATGCATGGTGTACGTTTGGTACAGGCTGCATGGGTTTGAAACGATAGGGATGCAAGATGTATCGTGGTTGAACTGAAGTTGCATTTCACAAACCACAAATACTGTACTTTAGGCAATGTAATGTGCGATGCAGAGAAACAAGTCCCTAGTCTCTTTGGGGTTCAGTTTTAAATCTGCTATAAATCATGTAGTTTAGACTTTTACAAACATGTTCTGAAATTCATTGATCATTTTGAGTTTTTTACTAGTTTTTATTTGAAAATGAATGGCCCAGGAAAGGAGCAATTGCATCAAAGGACACAGGAAACATTTAGTGTTGTAGTCTAATATTTTATCTGTAATAATCCATCACGACGACCTCAAACTGCATTACTTTCAGCTTCATCTGAGTCAAATTTAGTAAAAATGTCACTCATGGGCCTTTTGCAATGTAAAGGCTAATCTAATAATCCAAAAATAATTGCTAGATCATTTTTTAAACCTTTTAAAATGTGTAAAATACAATATACTAGATTTTAGTTTTCTTATAAAAGACCAGGTATTAAATGTATGTCTATAGTTAATGTTTGGTGCTCTACAAATAACCTCTGACCCAATCTTGAGCTATTTGTTGTGAATATATTGAGTATCAGTTGAAGCAATATCATGCACCAGACTTCATTTTACTGTCGCTACTAGAGAAGTGTTATTTTCTTTCCTTCTTTAAATGAACAAACACCATCGTGAAAAACCTTCTTGTCGTATGCCGTCGTGGCTGTATTTTATCTTAAAAATCTCGCATTTCCTGCTGGATTTTCCGTCCAAAGCAGAAACATGATGTCCTGTAGCGTCCTTTAGCGTCATCGCTAAATAAACAGGGCACGCGGTGTTAACAGTGTCTGTTTTTAAAGAAGCAGGTACAGTTATGGTGTGCGCTTCTTCCTGTTGGTCCGTTTTGTGTCCTCTCTCTTTAAGGCAGGTTTTTCACTCAGTATATTTCTTCTCTTCCTCTTCTTTGTGTCCTTTCCCTCTATCATGCCTCGCCTTCAGCCCTTTCGCTGCTTGGTGAGTCCTCTTGTTGTCGACGTGTATCTTGTCATTTCTTGCCCCGTGCATATCTTTAATGTAGCCTATATAATGTCATATATCAATATTCATCGGCCGTCTCTGTGTCATCCTTTCTCTTTGTTTCTTGAAATTCATTTTGGTTGGTTGATTGTAACGATTTCACTTGATTTAAAAAAGTTTAATTTGTTCATATTTTCCCCTCACAACAGGCTGAGCAGTCTAACCATCGGAGACTCGGAGCGCAAGTCTTCTGCCGCCCAACAGAGGGAGCCCTGCGCTGACATTCCCACAGAAAGCTCAGGTAAACACAGGCATCTCCCATTCACTACTTACACATGCTTAATATTAAAGTGTTTTTTGTTTAACTTAAAAGGACACATATTATGCTAAATTGACTTTTTTCAGCTGTTAACCATGTTCTATCACTGCTCCCTCATCAAAAACATACCTGGAGTCGAATTTAGAAAGTCCTCTCCCCTCCGAGCGTCAAAAACACTCTGAATCTCCTCGATAAATGACGTTTTCCAGTCCATAAATCATCACCAGGCTCGTTCTGTGCATTTCTCTTGTCAAATCACGATCATTGCAGCTACGTAGCTTCATTAGCAACACAGAAGCAAGCCATGTATTTTTCTTTCTTTTTGTAATTCCCTCTGCTGCCAGTAGACGGCGCCCTAAGCTCAGTTTGGAACTCCTTTGTTTTTTTTTATTAAACTTTTGTTGTTGTTGTTATAGAACATGAACTGCCAAAGTAAAGGCATGTTTGTAGGCCAATAACATAACAAATAATGTATAGTATTTATCCTTTTAAAGCTGCTGCACCTGATTTTTACAGTCTAAAATAATGTGTGTAATCCCTCATTCGTCCAAGAATGTTCAATTTTAGATAAATATTCAGTTTTGGTCACTTGGATAAGAGTTGAAACATCTTCTTTAAAAAAAAAATAAACAGTGTCCAGAAGATTACAACTGAATCTTTAACTACATTCTAAAAAAAAATAAAAAAGCTTCCTTACCCAATGCATTTCAATCTTGCAAAAAACCCCACAAATCTACAAGGTTTTCTTTAACATTGCTGTGTTGTACAACGTCTTGTCAATTGTGGTTAAAAAAAATCCGAGCCCCAAACTCCTCTGCAGAACCAGCCACAGCCACAGTTGAAGCGTCGCCCACAGGGTCCCACCGTTTTCCACCGTTTTGACGACCGAAGCTATTGAACGATTGAAACGCTCTGCCTGATTGTTTTGTTCTGGTGATTGACCTGTGACTGTGGCTCCTCAGGTACCGGTCTGGTCCAGAGATGCGTGGTGGTTCAGAAGGACCAGCTGGGCTTCGGCTTCACCGTGTGCGGGGAGAGGGTGAAGCTGGTCCAGAACGTTCGGCCAGGTAACCAGTCTGACCGTTACGATTCGACACGGCACGGCACATAGAGCTGGGCAGATTATGCAAATACTGATAGAATAGTCAATGTTGTTTTGATGACATTTTGATAATTCACAACATTGTTTGTAGTAAAAAATCTGTAAAACCTAATTAAAGATAAAAATTGATTAAAACATGTTCGTGATACTTAAATTCAATACATTTGTCAATATGTTTTAACATATTTTTGGACATACTGCCTCAATATTGGGTTATAATTAAGTGAATTAGTTATTGGGGTGTTACTAAGATCACAAAGGGATCAACTGTACTGTGTTTTCTGGACTATAAGTCGCACCCTTTTTCATTGTTTTGGCCGTACGACTTATACTTATATTTATTCTTATACTCATACTCCGGAGCGACTTATATGTGATATTATTTGTTATTTTCACACTTGCAACCGCATTTCATACTCCAGTGCAATTTGTTTTTTTCAGTTTTTGGTTGGTGCGACTTATACTCCGGTGTGATTTATAGTCCGGAAAATACGATGTATACGAGCGTTACTCTAGACACTTTTTGATTTAGCTTTTAGACCTGTAATTTACATTTTCCTGCATTGTTTAAAGTGTGTCGTTAATCCTTCTTACAGGTGGTGCTGCGGTCAAGGCTGGAGTCCAAGAAGGAGACCGGATCATAAAGGTATTTTCTATTCTGCAAATGTGACGAGATTCAAATAGACCTTTTAACCATGCATTTCGTCAGGTGAACGGCTCGATGGTGTCCTCCATGACCCATCAGGAGGTGGTCAAACTCATCAAGTGTAAGTAAAAAGCTAAAGGTATTAAAACAACAAAGACATTTATTGACGGCATTAAATGTAATTGAAGAGAAATGCATTTATTTGCTCCATGTGCAAGTTTTCACCTAAAAGTAAACAAGTTCCCTTAGCCTGTTTTTTATCATTTTCTTTCATTTTCTCACTATTTACAGTCTTATCGAATGCTTAATTTGAAAAGCTTTAAGTCTTGATGTTTGTCAGTGGCACAAAACAATACACAATCATAAAAATAGCAGTAAAAATATGTACTTTTTAAATGATTTGTGTCCTGTCCTCCTCCCGCAGCCGGAACCTACGTCGCTCTCACGCTACAAGGCCCGCCCCCTTCCGCTGCCTCCGTGCCGCTGGAGCCCCTCCCCACTGACCTCTCGCCCAATCCGAGGACGTCTCTCGGTGGACAAATCCCGCCCCCTCCGCCGCCGCCTCTGCCCTCAGGACTCAGCAGCACCCAAAGAATCACTGGACCCAAACCACTGCAGGTGAAAGAGCCACTGAAAGTACTGATATTGGGAGTACTCGGATATATACATTATACTTTTATGTCACAGAATAACCACAAGAGGTTTAGCCCTCCAAAAAGGTGGTCAGACAGTATAAATTGTAGTTTCTCGGCCCAGTACCATGAGAAACTGTCCCGTTCTCTTACTCCAACTAATGTTTTGAATTATTCATAGTTAAAGAGTCAGCTGGTTAATTCCACGGAAATATAAAGTTAAAACCATGCTTTGTAACATTCCTCATGCAGATAGATACGTTTTATGCTACTAAAGGCACGGCATTTGCAAGCAGGAGCTGTACGAGTCAGGTTTGTGGAGATGCAAGCCTGTTCACAGCAATGACACAGGTTTTTATACAATTTTGGTGCAACAAAACATTCTAAACAAAAAAAAAGTTACTGTATTTTCGCACCAGCCAAAAAATGCATAATAGAGAAGAAAAAAACATATATAAGTCGCACTGGAGTATGAAATGCAGATGCAAGTGTGAAAATAACAAATAATATCACATATAAGTCGCTCTGAAGTATAAGTATAAATATAAGTATAAGTTGCACCCCGACCAAAACTATGAAAAAAGGTGCGACTTATAGTTTATAGTCCAGAAAATACGGTACACTGCGAGGCTTTAAATAATTGTGTCGGTTGTGAAGTCTGTGACGTTGTTTGTCCTCGCAGTATTTGTAGCTCAAACAAATTGCCATTTTTTATTTGTCTCTGTTTTAGGACCCTGAAGTTCAAAAACATGCCACTGAAATACTCAGGAAAATGCTGGAGCAGGAAGAGGCGGAGCTACAGGTACGGCACAGACAAAGTACTGAATGTGATTTGGATTGAGTCAATTGAAGGCAAAATGTGTAGTATGCAAAGCCCCTGTTTTAGTTTTATTTCATTCATTTTGCATGCGATTACTAGACGGAAACGTGAGTTCTTATCGTTTGTTTTATGTCCAGGTGTTATTGGAGGAGCGCTTGAGGAACCCGTCGCCGTCACTGGAGGAGCGGATCGAAAGTGCAAAGAGAAGGGCTCACCAAGTCCGGATCAAGATTCAACAAGACCAGGTGGAGTGGAGCGAGCGTCTATCGAACACATGAAAGCGTTTTTAACACCGGAAACCTTTTTGACATGATGTTTTATCTCCTTTAGGAGGGATCGCGGCCAGAATCGGTGACCAGCTACATTTTAGCAGGAGGTTTGTTCACGATATCTTACTTTTTTCATCCCGCTTTTGGACATGAACGGACATAACAGTTACAGTACTTTCCCTCGACCATCTGTTACTTTAAATCCATTTAGAAAAGCTTCAAATGTGTTTACGGTACTTTATTATAACCGTTATTTTTTGACTGATTAGAGCAAGGCCATATTGACAAATTATCTCTATTTTTGTGAGTATTCTGATAACGATATTCAGACAATATTATATTAATCCAACATAAATGTCCTTAAACATAGTTGAGGCTTAATTTATTATAATTAAACTGAAATGTCGGTCAAATGAACAAAAATGCAGAAGTATCACCAGTTTACAACTTAACCTTTTTAAATTTTATTTTAATCAACTCTTTTATTATTATTATACATCACATTTTGCATATATTCAAAACAACATTCACAATATTATCTATATTTTGATATACGGTATTGCCCAACTCTATATTATACTACGTTTGTATCATTCATTAACAATAATATCCTTCTACTTCAAGCTCTTATGGCAGGTAAAACTGAAGATGATTATATTTAAGATTTTACAAAAATAAATAGATAATAATTAGCCTCTTTTTCCCTGAATTGACAATTTAGGTGAAGTTTATAATGTTGGACATGAACCGCAGAAGTCCAACCTCCTCCATCCAACACCACCATTATTTTGTTAAATCATTGTTTAAACTGTTAGAAAAGTGTGTCATTTGTCTGTAAACGTCGCTTTTTGATGACATCACAGAGAAATCCCTTTTATTTTTCGTTTATTTCTTCACAAACCTGCACTTGACTGACGTAGAGCCACGATACATATTCACCTCAGGGACTATGCCACAGAAAAGGAGTAATAATTTGGGGGAAAGGGCGACGTTGTCATGTTGCTGGGCGTAATCCCTCATTTGTCCAGGAGGGTTCCATTGTCACGTTCACGTCTCACTGCGTCGTTCACTGTTTGACGCTCTGTTCATTGTCGCTGCAGGCCGGCTATCGATGGACTCAGGCGAGGGCGACATGGAGGTAAGTAGAGCGTTTGTGTTGTTTGTTTTCTTAAGGTGAATGGACTTGTTGGTCGTGTGTTCACCTCCCTCACCCTCTTCACCCTCTTCCTCCTCTTTAGGCCTTTGACAGCCCCCACTCCTCCCCGTCGTCCTCCTTCAGGACGTCCCAACACAGACGACACAACTCCGACACGCATCCCCTGTCGAACTCGGTGAGAACGAACGCACTTAAAATAATGTTTACAGATCACAGATGTAATATATAATGATAAAAACACGATTGGCACTATTCACTGGTTATGTTTACGCGCCGCACCAAAGATCTGACCATTACCGTATTTTCCGGACTATAAGTCGCACCTTTTTTCATAGTTTTTTCATGCGACTTATACTTATACATATACTCCAGAGCGACTTATATGTGATATTATTTGTTATTTTCACACCTGCAACCGCATTTCATACTCCAGTGCAACTTATATATGTTTTTTCTTCTCTATTATGCATTTTTGGGCTGGTGCTTATACTCCGGTGCGACTTATATGTGATATTATTTGTTATTTTCACACCTGCAACCGCATTTCATACTCCAGTGCAACTTATATATGTTTTTTCTTCTCTATTATGCATTTTTGGGCTGGTGCTTATACTCCGGTGCGACTTATAGTCCGGAAAATACGATATCTTACTTCTGGAGTGATCAGATCGTATAAATATCTAAAGTGATCATCTCAATATTAGATTTTAACATATAGTTTTGTGTCAGCAGACGGGAAAGGCTCAGATCATCAGCCCCGAAGATGAAGACGAAGAGGACGACGGTTATGAGTTCGTTGAGGTTTGGCGTTTATCTCGTCCGCACGTCGTCGTTTGTCGTCGTCTTTTGAAGCTCAACGTTTTCCTTTTTCCCCCCCTTTTTTCCTCCCCCTCGCCTCAGATGGACGGCCCGTTTCAGGACATCGAGTTGTTGAAGTCGCGACCCGCGCACATGACTGTCTTCATGAGATACGTGTTATGCCAACTCCTCGACCCCAATCCTCTGGTCTGTCCCACACACATGCAACTCAAATTAAACCAAACGTCCCGCGCACTGACACCAGGGCTTCAATTAACAGTTAGTTAAGTGGTCGATAAGGGTTATTTCTAATTCATTCAGACTTTTTAAACACATTATCAACCAAATACAAGTTTAAATATCCTGACTGTAGGACTCCAGATAAAGAATTGTTTCTGTATTATGGGTGAAAATCAGAAATGGTTTTGATTTTTGTAATGCTAATGTCATTTATTATAAAAAAGTGAACAAATTATTGGGTCATCTGATTGTTCACATGGGTTTTACAGTCTGTATAGTTCAAGTACTACATTTAATCAGTTTCTATTATTGACTAGTCCCAATTAGTGGATTCATCGTTGCAGCCTTAATTGTAACTAAGGTTTCACAAATGATAAATTATAGTAACTGACATAAAGACACATCACATGTAATAACAAGTACGTTTATTAGAGAGCAAATATCAGAATGTGTTTCATCATAATCTTTTCAATTTAGTTCTTATTTTAACCTTGTCTTGATCTTGATTTGAAAGTAAACATTAGTAAGCTTTATTTCTTTAACCAAATAGAATAATTATATAGTTGTCATAGTTGTACATCTTTCTTTCAGCTGTTTTACCTGTCGGTGGAGGCTTACCTCGGCTCCAGCACTAAAGATGCTCGCGCTCTTGCACCTCAGATCTGTTCTCATTTCCTGGACCCAGACGCTGTACGTGACGAGCGTCTTTAAGCATCTTACCAATGTTCAGATCTTAATATTAAACTTCATATTGATTACACTTTGATTATTGTCCCTGCAGCCACTGAAAATCAAAGTAAGAGAAGAGTACCTCACAGATATTGGTAAGATTCCTTTGTTTTTCCAGTCACCTTTAGAACGCGACGCAGCCGTTAATATACCCTTTATGTTTTTGTCCACTCAGAGACCCGCCTCCACGCGCAGGAGGACATCAGAGGACCTCTGTCTGAGCTGCAGCAGCAGGTTTTACCCGACATTCAGGAGCAGATCCAAGATTACAGGTAAAGACCGATAATGAAAGGGTAGTTGGCTTCATGTCATTCATAATAACAATTTTCCGATCAAAAACAGTTTAATTCCCTTTATTGTTTTTGTGCTGAACCTTACATTCATGAAGACCAAGTCCATCCAAGTTTCTTCTCTTAATGGTCCAGGCTTCATTCATTAGTTATGGTTTTCTTTAATCATTTCAGACTTTATTTTGGACACAGTTGGTCCATATCGAACAATAAAAAATAAAATAATATACAAAAGACAAACGACACAGATAATATTTTAGCCCAGGGTTAATCATTGTTTACATACGAGTTGTACATGTGAGTAGGTTGTGGTTTGGTCGCAGTTTTTGAAGTAAAATGCACATTAAAAGCCACATATTCTCTGAAAGTTTCATGATAAAGACTATAGAGGCAAACCAGCTGCTTTGACATACTAGATCATTTCAAGAACACTTTGAAAATAAACTATTACCTAATTAAATTAAACAATGTATTATTATTATTTTATTAAAGCATCGTCAATTAAAAAGTATTGAGCTATACAATAATCAATATCAACAACAAACTAAATACTTTGAAGATTATATTCATTATTCTTCGTCTTCGGTCTAAATGAGCCTTTTTTTGTCTTGATTTTGTCTCAGTTTTTATTTTTGACACCGTTACACTCAAGACACATCTGCTTTAATCTAACTGAAATCATTCTGTCAAAAAGTATATATACTCAAATTTTACAGTAATATCAATATCACGATACTTGTACGTCGCAATCATTTCCACGTCGTGTCAGTCAACGTTCAACATTGACTGAGTTGTCCCAGACGTTTGTGACTCTTTCGGGCGCTCGTCGTGTTCCTCGTGTGATGACGTCGCCCGTGTGTGTTTGCGTTTGACAGGAACAAGCAGATGATGGGCCTGGGCTCTCTGTTTGGCGAGGGCGACCTGCTGCAGCTGGACGGAGACCCGGCCAAAGAGCGTCAGGTGGTGGACCGACAGCTCACGGCCCTCTGGGAGATTCTGTGAGTCCGACTCTTTTTACCGGGGACGCAAGGTTCAACGCCGGGGCAGGGGTGTAGTTTAAGATGGAATACGCAGGGAAGTGGGTATTTCAGGACCTTTTCTTCTACTTTTTCTGCAAAAAATTTACGGTAAATTGTAAGGCTGCAGCAATTGATCAACTAAACATTCCTAGTTGACTATAAACAACAATAGTAGTCATGTTTTGATAAGAGATGTCAAGATTATTTGGTTAATCGATATTAGTGATTATTGAAGTCACAATACAACCGGAAGAACCAAAAACTTAGAATCGTGGCAATTTAGGAGCAAAATTAAGTCTTTTTGTAGTTAGAATCTATAGACCTTAAAATTTGACCTAAATGTAAACAACCTTTTTTTTATGGAGGTTTTTGTCAAATTTAACTTTATTTTCTTTTGCAGAAAGTTACATTTTGTAAAGCCGATCACAAACTTGAGGAATAGTAACGTGATGTTTGTTCTCACCATAATCACACTAAATTAACACTAAAATTTGATATTGTGACTTCCCTCTTTGATAATTGATTATGTAGACTCACAAAACAATAGAGCTGTGGCATTATTAAATATAAATGTCAAAAGAGCATAAACAATTCTATAACAATACACTCCATTTGTTAATATTTTCTACCTAGAAGCCTTCACTATATTTCTACATGTATTGCTCCTTCTTTGCAACTAGTTTTTCATTTTTTATAAACAAATAAACTCAACACAAATGACCAGAAAGTGTAAATGAAAAATAATAACACAAATGAACATCAACTAAACATAAATGCAAACAACATCACGGCACATTTAAATCAACATAACAGTCACATACAAAATGACAAGACAAAATACAATATATGATTAACAACATCAAAATAATAATGAACAAACAAATCAAAATGTAGACCAGCCAAGCAATCCATTCTTATAAAAGTAGTCAAATCAGGATAGATATTTTGAATTCTGGTTATCCAACTTAAAGGGGCACTTTTCTTTATTATTTTTCTACATTGATACTTTTAAAATACATATTTAACCCACAAAATGTTGACAATATTTACAAATAAAGTGTCTTAGTGATGAAAAGCAGAATGTGTTTATTATTTTTTGGCACTTTTAATTATTTGGTATAAATAATGCTGCTGCCTTTTGTTATTAAAGGTTTTGTTTTTTTTTAGGGTCAAAATTCTATTCTAGTATTTATAGTCGACTAGTCACAATGAGTTAATTTAATAGCTTTGGCCAGAACGTTTCACAGTGTTAAGCCCATGGAAACGAGCAGGTAACGCCACAAGTCCCACTTACAGCTCACATCTCTTTTTTGTCACACTGTGGAGCATTCCGGGCAACGCGATGACATCCCACAAAGTAACACAGTACATCTTTAATGTACCGGTAGATACTCATTTTTTGCACTCAACAGATTGACAGTGAACGCGCTCGAGTAAATCTGAAGCGACAGATTTAATAACCAAAATAAACGTTGAATTTTACGAGCAGCCGTCCTCGCGCTCGGGAGTGTTTGCTCAGGAACGCTCTATAAAAGTCTTATTGCAAAGTGACTGAACGAGCTCAGCCGAGCAACCATAGCAAAGGTCGCGGCAGAAGTCACAACCTGGAAAAGCACATGACACCGACGCATGACACCGTGGTCGTGTCAAGGAAACCGACAAACGAACTGTTCAGTTTAACCGTCGATAAACATCATTTTACGCTGGATTTTGTGACTAATTTTGTTTTTGTTCTGGTTACAGATCAAAGCACGAAGAGGACAGAAGGTGAGTAATCATTACGCTTATTTTAGAGGAAGAAACGCAATTTTCCAATCTCCCGTTTATTGATTAGTCATGTTCATTGACAAAATTCACATAAATTCACTTACATATTCACCTTTAGTATGGCTGGGTTCACACTTTATTTAAATTACATTATTTGGGCTAAAACTGAGCTCATTTTATGCCTGTTGTAGACTTGTTTTGGTCCTGTTCTTGTCACAATGAATGATAATTTGAAGTAAAAGTGGCATAAACTGCCTTTTATGTTTAGTAGATTGAAATTAAATAGCTTACTTTTGCTTTAAAAATTGTCACTTTTTAGTTCTAACCTTTCATTTTGTGACCAGAATAACCACGATTGTCGATTAAACCAAACATTTTTTCATTCTCAAGCTGAATGATGATTGTAATTGATCATTTCCAATATTTGCTAAGCTATTTTTATAAACCAAAATTCAGTTCATGTCCATGAGCTGAAATATTTACTGCTAAACTAGTTCAAGAGCCACTTTTCGGGTCTAAACTACAGGGTTAGCAGGATTTCCACCAAGACATTTTACACAATTTCAAAGTTTCCGCTTTATTGTGATTTGCTATTTGTCAAATGTGTAATCCTTTTCTTTATTTGATTCTTTTAGCTCTCCAATAGCATCAGTTGTGCTCCTTTACCTCCGACACTCTGGGATCAAACTAAGAGATTCAAAAGTCTTCCCGGGACTAAGCATCGAAAAAGACAAGTGGCTGGCCTTTCTGAAGTCTAAAAAGGTTTGTGGAGACTCATAACTTGTATAAAACATATTAAAAAGGTCTTGAGCTAAATTTAAATGTCTTTTTTGTCAATTATTTCAGCTGAGCAGTGCCAAGAAAGACAAGGACAAAGATGGCGAGGACAAGAAGAGAAATCCCATTTTGAAATACATTGGAAAACCACGCAATACATCGCAGTCAAGTAAATGGGAACTAGACATCTTAATTAATGCTACGTTTATTAATACTCATTAATCATCAGCTTGAATTTATTTTGTTCATTATTTTGCCCATTGTCTGTTTGAATTAGCTTTTTTTTTTTTACTGATTTCTCATTTGCTTAATTTTATTTTTAGCGTTCCATGCCCCGTTGTCTCCCTCAGAAGGTATTCCAGTTTTGTATATTTCTCCATCGCGTTCCGTATGTTTTGCGTTGAAACATTCCCTCCGGTCCGAGCTGCGTGTTTCGGCCCCGTTTAACCTCGTGTCTGTTTCCGCGCAGTTCGTCCCGGGAATGTGAGGAACATCATCCAGCAGTTTGAGAGCAGCTCGGAGGCGGGCGAGGAAGGCGACAGCTCCGACTCTCAAAGGCTGTCCTCGAGCAGCCTGGGGGAGGACGGCATGGACAGGTACGACAGCGGAACCGCGCCTCGCAAATCCAAACCAGATCGGAACTTTAGTCGGTGCGATGATCAAATCCCGAAGACTGCAGTGATTCAGCGAAAAGAATATCCCCTCGAAACAACCAAATTTCTAACTACCGTGTTTTCCGGAGTATAAGTCGCACCAGCCAAAACATGCATAATAGAGAAGAGAAAAACATATGTAAGTCGCACTGGAGTATGAAATGCAGTTGCAAGAGTGAAAATAACTAATATCACATATAAGTTGCTCCGGAGTATAAGTATATAAGTATAAGTCGCACCCCGGCCAAAACTATATGGACTTATAGTCCGGAAAATACGGTATTATTATTTTTTTGGACCTTTTCTCAAATAATGCTCCTGGATGTGTTTGAAATGACAACTTTGAAAATTATCCTACTTTTTAATACGTAAATCGCATTACCTGTCGGAACATTTTTTTATTTGATTTTGAGCTATTTATTTAAAAAAAAAGATTTTTAAAATATATTTTATCCTTGTGATTGTTTTTGTCATATTAATACAAATTGGGAAAAATAAGAACTAAAAATAGCTATATATATCCATTTATAGGGGGGATATGTTATTTAATATACAATACTTCTACACATACACTTTTTTTGTTTGTTTGTCACTTTATTTATTAACCTTTATTTTTATTATTTTTCATAGTTTTTTAAATCAACAGAACAGGGGAAAAAACATGACTTAGAGATCAAGCAAAAAATAAAAAGTGAAGTAAAATAACACCCTTGTACAATAAAATAAAAATCACGGTGCATAATTGTCCCATTTTGTCCATAGTCTGTTAAATTTGTCCATTTTCAAGTCAGTATTTCCATGATCCTTATGTCCATCATTATGTCATTCCATAAATACACAGGAGATGAAATAAAATGTCTGTTTCCTCCCACAGCCCGACCATCTCTGTGCGCTTGGCCCGCAGCGAGTCTCTAAAGGCGCAGGGGGAGGGGCGTCGGCGAGGGGCGGGGTTGGGGCCGGAGTCCGTGCCCCGTTCCCGTAGCGACGTGGACATGGAGGAGTGCGGCGAGGAGCGGGAGAGCGCCGGACTGAGACCGCTGCAGCACAGCGCCTCATCGTCGGCGTCGAGCAGCTCCGCGCGGTAAATAAACACACCGAAGCCCAAGAGCGCGTGTCATTTCAAAAAACAACGTCATCTTGTGGTTCATGTCAACACAAAGGTCTTCAGAGCTTTGTAGAAAAGTCTGGAAAGTGTGGCGAATCGACAGACTTTATTGATACAGATTCAATTATTTGGTCAGACTAGTTACAGCTGTGAATCACTGACCACCAGGGGGCGTCGCTGAAAACACTGGCTCATGTGCAAGTCATGATTATTGAGTTAATATTCAGGTCACAATATAATCGGAACAACACAAAAAATAATGATCGTGACAATTTTAGAAGCAAAATTAAGTATTTTTTGCTCAATATACAGCCAAAAATGAATCCTAAATATAGAGGAACTTTTTTAATCTGGCTGTTTTTGTCACATTTTGTCACAAACTTGAGAAATAGTGTTACATGTTACATCACAAGAATTAAGGAAAATGAAAGATGGTACTGTTGTTTGGTCAAAGTCTCAATGATCGTAAATCGTGATGTTTTTACTCACAATAATCCTAACATTATACTGTATTATTCAGCGAAAAGAATATCCCCTCGAAACAACCAAATTTCCAATTACCGTATTTTAAGTATACCGAGTATAAGTCGCACCAGTCAAAAATGCATAATAGAGAAGAAAAACATATATAAGTTGCACTGGAGTATAAGTATGTAAGTATAAAAATATAAGTAATAAGTCGCACCTCAAAACTATGAAAAAAGGTGCGACTTATAGTCCTGAAAATACGGTAAGTTCATTTTGTGACATCCCTATGTGCATGTTTTCAGATCAGATAGAACAACTTTTTTTAAACTTTTATTCTAATATTTCCACAACCGAGACATTTACAGACACATTTTAGCACTTTCCTGATGCATTATTTAAATATCCACGTATATATATATATTTGCTCCATTGTTCTTTACTACACGCCTAACTAACAAACTATCTCAAAAATATGAGACGGTAGGATCTTTTGTATGTATCAGAGTTCATAAGCACATATATTTGCCCTTCATCACATCCCATATGTCTCTCAGGTCTCTAGAGAACCCCACTCCCCCATACACCCCACGCTCCAGGCGCAGGTGAGTCTCCATAACTCTCATAACACGCCCCACCACACTTTCATCTCAACACCACACGTAGCTCGCACGTTTGCCCCCGACCGTCGCCGCGCGGTGCAAGCGTAACGTGGTGTTTCGGCGTCCCGTAGGAGCGTGGACTCTCCCCTGGCGCTGCTGCCCGACGCCGCCGCTCTGGAGGACGAGGTCTGCGAGACTCAAAACTGGCAGAAGACGGTCCCTGCTCAGCTCCTGGCGACGCTCAGCCCCAAAGAGGTCGACCGACAAGCCGTCATCTACGGTATGAAATCACACAAACGTCGAGCTACAGTTTACAGTTGTTTTTGTGATGAGGACAGTGCGTTTGAATCGATGTGTCTGCAGCAGCTTTAATATGAATATGCATGAGTTTGGCAATAACAGAAGCTACAGTTCGTCCTTTTCGTCCTAAAGCGGGTAGAATGTTCACTTAGACAACAACACGCACATAACTTGACAAAACTGGAAAAACAACAGTCAGAAGTGTATCTATCTATCTATGGCTGCATGACAGGTTTGTTTTCAGCCAATTTTGAAGGACATTTTTGAAGGTTGTGGTGTTTTGAGGATCTTTTGTGGATGAAAAGATTTTAAACATATTAAAAAAGTAAAGAATAAAGTTTTCCCTTGAATTGGAATGTTGATTCTGAACATTTTGAGGGCTTTTTCCTCATCATTTCTGAAACCCATGTAGAGCAAAAACCTTTAATTACAGGCCTTTCCCCCTATTTTTCCCCTTACGTGCTGACCACATTTGATTTTTGATGAACCCAAAAGTAGACACTTGATTTGTGTTTCAATGATAAACCCATTTTCTTTAGTTTGCAACAATAAAGAGGTGCCATTTGATCAGATTATGACGTTGAAGCAATCGCTGAAATGTGTCTGTTTTCGGGACGATGGAGTTTCCGCTTTTGCAATCGCATATTTCATTTCCACAATGAATTTGAATGTCTAATAAGTCCTGTATCGAGTTATTGTTCAATTTACAGAATGAACAGGTTTTAATCATGCAAACTTTTTGCACTGCACCACAATTTTTTCTTGCTTCTACATTGTTTTATCGCACTCTTTATTAATTGCACTTTGTTTTATTGGCATGCGTTCTTCTGGAAATCAATACGAAACGATCTATCTACTTCAGGAAATGTTATTGTGGCAGGCCTATGTTTAAGTTAAAATGTTTACCTCTGTCTCTGTTTGAGAACGGGGGAAGTTTGGCACAGGGCCTTTTTTTATTTGGGTTTAGTGAAACATAGATAAGGTTGTTATTTGTTCGTACAGTACACTCCTGCTGCGACGGAGCCGGCCTTTACACCGTTCTCCTCTTTCCCCTCAGAGCTGTTCATGACCGAGGTGTCCCATCTGCGGACTCTCAGGGTGCTGGACCAGGTTTTCTACCAGAAGATGAGGACTGTGCTGAACTCGGACGAACTGGCCTGCGTCTTCCCCAACCTGCAGCAAGTCTACGAACTCCACGGTGAGAAAACATGTCGTCGTGTCGCGCTAAAACCACGTTTGCGGCGCCTTTTAGTGTCGTTTTCTTTTGTTTGTTTCCTCAACGGACCAATAAAGTGATTTGCGTTGAGTTTATGTCAATGTGGGACTTTGGGCGCTACAAAAGATAACTGCTTGTAGCAATACGTTGGCTTTTTGATCGTTTCTCATCTTTGTGTTTGAGTAAAGTAAAGTCTGAACTGATCGGTCGTCTGTTTCTCGTCTGCTTTTCTTTGACTTAAATGTGCCTTAATGCTTCTTTTGTATTCCCTTTTCAGCGAGTCTTTGTGAAGCAATGGTAAAGAGAAGAGAGTCTCCAATTGTGCCGGACATAGGGGACGTAATCCTGGCCCGGGTACGTTTTAGTTTGGACGGGGAATGAATGGTATCGGCATCGATCCGTAGACTCGTAAGTCATTTGTTGTGTGCGTGTTTCGTTTTTCAGTTTGAAGGCGCCGCCGGGGAAGAGTTTCAGGAGCAGACGGCTCAGCTGTGCAGCCAACAGTCGCAAGCGCTGGAGCTGATCAGAAACAAACAGCGCAAAGACCCGCGATTCGCTCACGTCATCCAGGTACATATGCGTCTACACTTTCACTTTTTATGCCCAGTTATGGCGGGTTAGGATGAAGGATGACTTGTATGAATGGCGTTTTATTCTAAATTCTGTAGTCCTAAATGTATTTGACCAAACAATAACCAGAAACGACAGTAAACGATGCAGGAACAAGCCCGTTTTCTATGACTTAAATATTTAACTGATCATATAAAGCAGATTAATATGATCTTTAAACCATATCCTCCTCAAAAACACACCTACCCTATTTTCTGGACTATAAGTCGCACTGGAGTATAAGTCGCACCAGCCAAAAAATGCATAATAGAGAAGAAAAAAACATATATAAGTCGCACTGGAGTATGAAATGCGGTTGCAAGTGTGAAAATAACAAATAATATCACATATAAGTCACTCCGGAGTATAAGTATAAATATAAATATAAGTCGCACCCCGGCCAAAACTATGAAAATAAGTGCTACTTATAATCCGGAAAATACGGTACTTCACTTTTCAACGTGTTAGCTGATGATATTTCTGTACCATGGCGGGTTTCATGGTCAATTAACGGTTTGTGCGACACATTTGAACACATTCCTGATTTATTGCTCATATACAATCTAAATATTGTTATCAAGATATGAATAAATAAATTAATAAATATAAAATCGAGATACTGATTGTTGTCATTATAGCCAACTCCTAGCTGTAAATGGCTGCTTTTAACAATTTGGAATAATGTGTTCTATTTAAATGTTGGATTGGATATATAAATTAAACATGATCACAAACTAGTTTTATTTTAGCTGTTGTGGTTTGGCTGTGCGTCCTCAGGAGTGTGAGTCCAGTCCTCACTGTCGACGGCTGCAGCTCAAAGACCTGCTGGTGTGTGAGATGCAGAGACTCACCAAGTATCCTCTGCTCCTCGACAACATCATCAAACACACGGACGGTGAGTGATCCGCCCCTAAATATGCTCAAATACACACATTTACCATTGACCCTTTAAAGGTTTGCAAGCAACTACTACAATTCTGAAACAACTGGAGGTAGAAGTGAAGTGGAAGACAATGTTAGAGTGAGTTAGAATTGGCAACAAAACAACAGGAAAATCTAAGTGTCAAATGATCAAATAACAATCCCTCAGATACATGTGATCGTAGAGCCTGGTTTAAAGACATTTACAAATATATGTTATACAATTTGTTTATTTGATAGACATTTATCAATATGACATTTTGATTTTTAAGTTTTACTGAATAATTCCTTGCAGAATATTTGCTCCACAATAGTTTTTTAATACATACTTTACCACAAATTACAATTCTGAGGCAAGGAAAATGTTATCCAACTAACTCTCCTACCTTGGAAATTCAAAATAGTTAAGACTTAAAACCTTTACCATTTAGATCTAATGTCACATAATCATTAAAACTATATTACGGATTTTTTTTACCTTCTGATTATATTTTAAAGGGTCTATATTCATGGTTTAAATGCTGTAACTTTTTTCTATTGTCAATTATAACTAGCTCCCAATTCACCCCTCGTCCCGTATCAATAAATGTGTTTGTATGTCACTTAAATACACAATATCATTTCAAGCTGTTATAATTTTTGTGTTTCCATCATTTTAACCACCACCTGAGATGTATTTTCCCGCCGCCAGAGTAAAAGTCATAACCGTTTGTTCTTGTTCCAGCCGGCTCGTCGGACTTGGCCTCGCTGCACCGCGCTCAGGCCAGTTGCCGCGGGATACTGCAGTACGTCAACGTGGTCGTCGGGGAAACGGAGCAGCGGTTACGCCTCGCACAGTATCAGCGCCGACTCGACGCCGCGCCGCAGTTCAAGGTGCGTTTTGTTGAGTTGATTTTAATGAATGTCTCTTTTTTAGTAGAATCTTAACTCATTTTAGAACATTTCTCTCATTTTAGAGAAATTGCTTCACGCGCTCTTAGCTTTTGACTTAATACCGCGTTTTACATTTAATTTAATGCTATTTTGCTCTGTCGGCGGTACTTTATAAAAAAAAAAAGATAATTTATTTTATTTATATTGTATAAATCGATAATCTTAAGTGCGGCGGATCCGTAAACCAAGTAATAAAATAACTAAGGCCTAAAGCACTTTATTTTTTTATCCATGGAACAAAGAGGCTTTTAGAGAGGCTTGTAAAGGCTGATCCGTTATTTTGTGGAACGCACACAAGTATTTGAACAAAACCTACACTAAATCTTGACTCATGGCTAATATTTTACTTTGAAATCGGTGTACAGAACTGCCACTTATATTGTTATATTGCGTTCCTTCCTTCCTATTTTCACTCCTGCCTGCATCCGTTTTCCAGAGTCTCGATCTAACCACCAAAAGAATGATTCACGAAGGCCCTCTCACGTGGAAAGTCAGCAAAGATAAGCAGCTAGGTATTCCCTCGTCATTTTTTCCAAAAAGATGACTCGGAAGCTACGACTGCCGCTCGCTCATTCGCGCACACGTGTGTTTTTTTTTTCCCGTCAGAGATCCAGGCGCTGCTGCTGTCGGACTTCCTGGTTCTCCTGCAGCGGGGCCCGGACGAACGGCTCCAGCTCCGGTACCCCTCCCGCTGGCTGGGGGGAGGAGGAGGGCCCACGGGAGAGGGGAAAACCTCCTTCAGCCCTCTGGTCAAACTGGACTCACTGCTGGTCCGGTCAGTGGCGACAGGTCAGTGAGAAAAGACAAACATCACTAAGGCATTACCGTATATTCCGGACTATAAGTCGCGCCAGCCAAAAAATGCATAATAGAGAAGAAAAAAACATATATAAGTCGCACTGGAGTATGAAATAAGTTTGCAAGTGTGAAAATAACAAATAATATCACATATAAGTCGCACCCCGGCCAAAACTATGAAAAAAGGTGCAATTTATAGTCTGGAAAATACGGTACTGAATGTTCTACCTACAATCTTATCTTAATGCACAGAAGATTTACTATTTAAACGCATGCACTGCCACATTAAAGTCAGTCTATATGAGGATTATGTTCAAGTTAAAGGAGGGGGCCATCTGCTCGTCTCCATGGAGATGATATTGCTTTACAGTGTGACATTAAACTCATTTAGGGCTGCAACGATTAATAGACTATGAAAAGTAATTGTAATCATATTTTGATCATCGTAATTGTTATCTGGACCTTAAATGATTTCAGATTTTCCTCAATAATACTCTTTATTTGTAAATAGTTTCCATCTAGAAGCCTTCAGTCTTAATATTTCAACCATCATCCGGCTGTGAATGTATTTAAAAAGTCTCAATGTACAACAGAAATAATTGTTTGACTAATCGACTAAATGAAGAAACAGTTGACTGACTTCTCGTTGGTTAGTTACAGTCCTAATTTCAAAGAAGACGAGCAGGTGGTTACTGGTCAGATCTGTGGAGAAGCAACGCCGCTCTAAATAAGAATGCATGATTTTCAATGTATTTTTATCAATGAGAAAATATTCAATAAATGCTAATGGGTTTAATGGAGACGAGAAGTCAGCAGACCCTCCAAGTTATGACTCTTTTTCTTATTTTTTCCCATATTAGCTATAGTTTTGATATATGTATTTGGATGTACATAGTTTTACAATTGTACAATGTGCTACAAGAAACTCTTTTTTTACATTCCCAACCGCTCGTAGTTATTATTTTGCACGTTTTCCCTGAGCCTTTTACCTTAAACTTTTGGTAAATTTGATACTGTACTCCACAAACGTGTGCGTTCTCATTTACAGACAACAAAGCGCTGTATGTCATCAGTGCGACAGAGAGGCAGATTTATGAACTTGTGGCAGGAACGGCGTCTGAGAAAAACACGTAAGCTTGAATTACGCTTGTTTAATGTGCAAAAACATCTGTGTGTGAAGAAAGGATGACATTTTACATATTTATAATGATTTTCAGGTGGAAAGATTTACTTGACAAAACGATATCCCAAGCTGCTGGATCATCCCCCGTCATCAACCACGGCTCAATGCGATTATCGTGAGTACACAGGAAGAACACGCTTACAAGTGTACATTTTGCTGACTTTTTGTGCGTTCTTGCAGCTCTCAAAGTGTAGGCAATTCTTCTCCCGTATCGACAACGGAAGGTAAATGGAAGCGATAATATTCGTCTATGGATAAAACATATTCGGTATAATTCCGTTTCAAATAAATCCTTTTTCTTGTTCAGAAATCTCACTGATTGAGCAGCAGGACTCCAGAGGAAACCACTCGCCCGCTAACGAGGAGCTCGCGGCCGACACCAGCTCGGAACAAGACTCTTTCTTCAGCAGCGAGAGGCCGGAGGCGGGCGTGGCCGAGGCCGCTTTACAAGACGGTAATTGTCTCAAAAGATTCAGTCCATCAATGACCCTATACTAACCAGTAATATAAATGATCGACAACTAACAAGTAATCAATAATTGTTTTCTAGACTCCAAAACATGACTAGTGCTGAGAGGAAAGGTTTTACCGTATTTTCTGCACTATAAAGCGCACTTATAAGCCTTTAATTTACCTCTACAAACGACCAGTACGCTTTGTATATGGATTAATTGTGGTTGTGCTTACTGAAGGGATTTTGTGTGGTACACGTTTTGTTTCGCTTTATGCGTCTTCTATGAAAAATGATCAAAAACAGACCATTCATTGACAGTGCGCTTTATAATCCAGTGCGACTGTAGTGCGGAAAATACGGTAAGTAAAGTTTTTAATGAAAGAAAGCTCATTTTTTGTGAATAAGATGTTCCCTGGAGGCTCATCGCAAACAAATCTCAACAAATAAAAATAAGATCATACTCACGAGACAATGATAGATCATATTTAGTTGCTTCTAATTCCGTTTAAGTCTTATTGCAACTAAATAATCTTTTACTAAGAAAGTTTTATTATAATTTTCTTTTTACACATTTCCCGATTATTTTTTTTTGTGCCTAAAACTGGCTTTAAATGAAACTTGAAACTAAAATGATATGTTATTTCATCATTTTATTTAATCATTCTACCGGTATGTTCTTTTTAGATTTTCACCTTACATGTGTTCAGTCCTCAACTAACTCTAAATTCTAATTATTATGTAATTCATTTGGCTATATATTTTCATGTAAACCTGTAAATAATGAAGGTAAAATTTAGTGGGTGATAAGTAATTAAAGGGGAATGCCGGTAACCGTTTGGAGTCAGTGCAGCCGTAGACAATAGACAATTGGGCTCGGTTCCCAAAAGTCGCTCGTAAAAGAACCGTCTCGTGCGTGGGAATCCTCTGATGACTTTCCCCGTAAAATAACCCCCCCTTTGTGTGGCAGTCGAAGCGCTGCGGCAGCTCATATTACGAGATCTGGAGGACGACGGCTGGAGTCAGGATTCAGACGACACGCCCACCAACGAAACGGCCGCCGACGGATCGTTCACGGAGAAACAACGGCCCGGCTCCCTGGAGACGGTCCTCAACTTCAGCACAAGCGACGAACCAGAAGAACCTGACGCTCCGGAGCAGCCCAGAGTCGTGAGGAAAGGTATGGGATTACAGGCGTGCATGTGGAAAAAAGGCGGAGCAAGCCGATGATGGTGGTTTGGTTCAAAGTCCTGCACGTTTTAAGGACAGTTCAAGCATGCAGGTTTGATAAGACATTGTATTACAGACTCATTCTCTCATAAAATCAATTCATAAATTAAAACAACTGCTAGAAATATGCGATCTTAACACATTTTGATAGTTTTACTCACGTTTTATGCTCAGAAATCGCTGCAGACTCATAACATAGCTGTGTATTCACATTCGATGCAGTGCCTTCCTTTTTTTTTCGCACTAAAAGTTAAATGTTTTTAATTTAGTCGGGTGACGTTGGAGATTTAAGGACGATAACTGAAACGTGCAAATATCGGCCCGATTAGATCGATCTTTTCTTCACATTACCGTATTTTCCGGACTATAAGCGACTTATATTTATACTTATATACTTATACTCCGAAACGACTTCTATGTGATATTATTTGTTATTTTCACACTTGCAACCACATTTCATACTCCAGTGCAACTTATATATGTTTTTTTTCTTCTCTATTATGCATTTTTTGGCTGGTGCGACTTATACTCCGGAAAATACGGGTATATTTGTCTGGATATGAGATCAATTAACTCCAAAGCTCCAAATAAACGTCCACCTTTTGGTTTATTTCTTACTCTTTAAAAGGCAGGTATTGCATCATCGTTGGCGCAGCTCTCTCTTGTTATACGTCGATTAAATTCAAACAATATCCCTGTCAAATGCCGTAATCAGCGGCTCGTCTTTGCACGTCCACTCGCCCCCTATCTGGTTGGTTTGGTTTTGACCTTGTCTCTCTTTCCGCATGCCCTTCGCTGCACCAAACGCACGACCCGTTTTCCGTTTCCCCGCGCGTCTGTGGCCCGGACACGCTCACGCGCCCCTTCTCTTTGTCACTGCTCTGTCCTGTGCCTAGCTGTGGTTGGGGGCTCTTTCTCTTCCTCTGTTCCGGGTGGCATCACTGACGATGTCGCGCTCTCCTCCTCCTCCTCCTCCTCAGACCGGTCAGCCGAGCCGAGCGGTGAGCCCTGCCACACTGCACCACCTCACCTGCCAAAAGTACATTCTGACCTTCACAGCGGAGAGGGAGGGGCAATATTGTCGTGCGTTATGCAATGGGACGAACACTATTGTGCACATAAAGTAACAGTCGATTAATCGGTTGGTGGGATCTTATTTTTTATTTGCTGAATACCTCTGAGTGAGTGATGAATGAGGCGATGTAAAGCGCTTTGACTGTCTTGAAAAGCACTACATAAATCCAATTATTATTATTCATTATTTTAGTAGTATAAGGGTAGTTTAACACTAGAGATGTCACGATTATTTGGTTAATCGATAATAGTAGTGTTAGGGGTTATTCAGGTCACAATATAATCATAAGAACTAATAATTGTGACTGTTTTAGAAGCTAAATTATGTTATTTCTATTCCATCTGGACCCCCAACATGTACCTCAATGTAAAGGGATTTGTATGTGGCTGTTTGTATGTGGCTGTTTATATCACAATAGCTTTACTTTTGCATTCAGAAGGTTCGATTTCATAAAGCTGGTCACATGATATTGAGACACTAATGTAATGTATTAGTCATTCCTAATTAAGATCTCAGGGTGAGTTAGCTGGAGTTTCAGTATTGACAGTTTAAAATGCCTTTTCACTTGATCTTTACTAGTACTTCCTGCTGCACATTGTGATTTTTGAGAGCCCTGGCAACTATGGAATTTCTTTGAGTCATGTTTCAACTGAATTTTTCTATTATTGATTTCAGAGTTAGGCTTACTGTTGGATGTAATATTTTCTCTTGAAAGGTGCACTACGCAACCTGCTTTTCCTGGTTTGGAATCTTCCAGAGCATGGTATAAATCATAACATGTATTAATGCCATACTGTGGAAGATTCCGGGCATAACTATACTATAATAACACCTCCATGGAGACGAGAGGGTGCTGGACCCCCCAAACATAAACGTTACATACAGCACTTTTTACATTATAATACTGTTAAATCATACTTACAGAGGTAGAGTAGCCACAATAATAATTAAATTGTGTATATATTTTGACAAAACCTTTCAATAATGCTCAAGATCTGATGTTTATTGAGCACAAAAATTTGAATCCAAGTCATATCTTCAGGAAACACAAATGTTTATTGTCAACATAAAGTTTTTGTTACTTGTAGAAATAAATAAGAGTAAAAGTACACAGCCAGAAAACAGTTTCATCCAAAAGTAAATGTAATTTCCCACTTCTTATACAAAAATACTTCAGAATAGTGACTTTTTGAAGCTCAGTTGAATGTAAAATTGGCCATTCATGATTCCAGGAACAACAAATTGCTGTATTATAACTTTATAACGCGGCGACTTTGCTTTAGGGAACATTTTCTATCTGGTGATGCCGTCCGACCACGGAGAGAGCGCCACCGACGACCCCGTCGCCGACGACCCCGCCAACGACGACCCCGCCACGCCCGTCGCCACCAACTTCCCCCCTCACCTCCAGGAAGTGATGTCATCGGCCGCGCGGACGGATCAGCAAGAAGTGCCGGCCCTCGACCGACCGGAGGCGACGCCGCCGGGGCAGGAAAACGGCACGGGCCAATCGGAAGCGGCGGCGCAGAGTCACGTGATCAAAAACGTCGATGAGATTTTCCACACGATCGAGGGCTTGATGAATAAACTGCGACATTTGCGGGTGAGTTTGAGGCTTTAGCCACAGCGTAATGTCGTTTACAAACCCAAAACGTGCCAGAAATACTGTTTTAATCCTGTATGCTAATGCTGCTAATGCTGCTATTGATCTACTATTCAGTTTCCATTTTTAAACATGAACTATGTAACTTATGGCATTAAAGTTCTCCTTCTGTCATTCATTCTATTGCAGGTGTGTTTATTAGAGCTGCAGGATAATGGAATTGATTGTGAAGCAGCTGTTAAATCCTGTGATATCAATATTTAACACTTTTTAACACTATAATTAAATAAATGGATTGGTCAAACTCGCACTGAACGGATACTAAATCGAGGCTAATTTTGCAGTAGCTTGAATAAGGAAAATTGTTAATAAAATCACAATTTTTTTACATTTTCATTTTTAAAAACAATAAAATATCAGCTGGTGGACCCTGGTGTAATATTTAATTTGTTGCAGTAGTGATTATTGCCAATATTGCAAGATTGATACCCTAGAGCCGTACAATAAACCGAGGTTAAAGTACCTTGGAAAACATGCATTTTTACTTTGAGCAGGCTCGCCTCTCCACAGTTCTGACCTGTAGCGTGGCCTGGTGACGTTACCTGCTTGTCTCCCTGGATATACGTTTAATATTGAGGAATTTTCGTGGTAATAATGCTCTAACGGCGCTATGGCGACCCCAAACAGAGCTGTTACACTGTGCAGCTTTGATGAAGGCCAACAGCAGTACTTCCCCAGTGTTGACTGTCTGTGTGTGTTGTCCCGCAGGAGATCGAGGAGGCCCACCAGAAGCTGCTGCAGAACCTCAGAGCCTCCAGTCAGGACTCGGACGACTGCTCCTCGGCCTCTGTGTCCAGGACGCCCTCCCTCGGATCAGCTGACGGTCAGTGTCCAGACTAACCAAAACATCCACCGCACAGAATAATTACAAAGCAGAGTTATAAATTAGGTTTTGGTCCAGATTTAATCAACAAATTATTTTTTGTTTTAATCCAGTTTTGGTCCCGTGATCTTTGGACATTGCCTTTGTTTTTGGTCTGATTTGGGGCTCTGGGACTTGATCTCCAATTGTTCCTTTTAATTAATTTATTACGTTATTAAATGATTGAATATCTGGTTTTAGTCATTGTTTTCGTTGACAAAAATGTATGTATTTTATAGTCTTGCTTTTAGTTATCATGATTACTTTGTTTTATTTAGCAAAAATATTGTAGTTGACCAAATTAACACTACATACATGACGATTGTAAAGTTGTTGGAAGTGTTGGAAGGAAAAAGCAATTTTTTAGTCGATAGAAGTTCAATAAACAAGTACCATTTATGTAATATTATCATTTGGTCTTATTCTAGTCCTAATTCAGATTAAACCCTTTGTAAAGTGACTCTGAAAAGGTCCAACAAATTCAGTTTCATCACTAGTTTCAGTATTGATGAGTATCTGGGTATCAGTTCTTCCTGTTGGTACTATCCTGGTTCAATCTTACACACGTTTCTTGTGCTTGACCAGGCAAAGAACGAAGCTCCGAGCTGAAGATCCAGTCGACTGGTTTCTGACGTTCCTCCGGAGCAGACTGAAGCGGCGAGGAGCGACTCTGCACGCGCCTCTGAAGCGAACGAGACAATAAATGTATGAAGGAACACGAGACGAGCCATGAAGACAAAAACTACATTTGGGTGCGACAATTCCGAAGTGGAAAGAGTTGGACCAAGTGCGAAGGACAATGTACGCCTCCACGAGCTGGTTGAACGAACGGAACAGACTTGACGTTAAAAAGTAGTTAATTTAAGGGATTTTGTCCGATGGACCCGTAAATACCCCCAGCACTTTACTCACATCTGCATCTGTTTCGCTCTCCGAACTTCCAAACATCAGGGACAAGTTGGACTACTACTGCAAACCAAGTCCACCCTCGGCCGAAGGACTGTGATCGGGACAATTCAGGTTACTCGCGCCGGGCTTTCTGTTAACGAATATCGTCATGGGAGCGACGCAACCTCAAGTCGGACATCTCGACGTGTACAAAATAGCTTCGCATTGACTTTTTCTGGCCCCGTTTTCTGTTCTCTGGCCTCGTTTGACTCCTTAAGCTTGGATGATTTGCCCGGTTCAGGCTCCGGATCGCCGCGAGCAACCGTCTAGGCAGGCGGAGTTACGGATACAGACTCGGGGAAACCGCAAAACGGACGACAATCGCGCTAAAGTTAAACTCCCATGTGTTTTTTTTTTCACCTCGATAGTATTAGATTCGGCAAATTACCGCGAGTGCAATCCGCTTTTAATCCAGTTTTAAGTGTTGTTTAACAGGTTTTAATGTGCACGCTCGCTACAGAAAACACGACACGACTTCCTGTGACACGCGTCCTAGCATTCAGTACAAAATATGTTTCCGATCCGCGTTTTACGGGATAACAAAGGCGCCGTTTTGTGACTCTTTTACGCTCAGAGGATCTTAGCGCTTTATGTCTTGCGTTTATGAAGTGTTTATGGCTCAAAAATCCTTCTGTGTGTTCCAGACTTTAGTTACTTTATTCCTTT
The DNA here is from genome assembly GCF_026437365.1 of Eucyclogobius newberryi. Lineage (NCBI taxonomy): Eukaryota > Metazoa > Chordata > Actinopteri > Gobiiformes > Gobiidae > Eucyclogobius > Eucyclogobius newberryi. Next base: position 19,216,302 of record NW_027315857.1, on the reverse strand, counting down.
TCAGTCGCATCTAATGTAAAATTCTCAAAGTATCAAGAAGTCAAAGGAGGCAAGTGATCAGAAATTAGACGCGGCCAATTCATTCGCTCCCTCGCTAACTACGCTACCGCTTTACTACTGAAATACTGCAAATCCCTCTTCACAGCAACTCATCGGACACGTTCGCGTTCAATTGGAAGGGAAAACTCTTTGACTGGGACAACGTGAATCTATTTTTTTTTTTTTTTTTACTTGAATTTGACCGCACCCTTCAGCCTGTGCACCCTTCAGCCTGTGCACCCTTCAGCCTGTACACCCTTCAGCCTGTGCACCCTTCAGCCTGTGCACCCTTCAGCCTGTGCACCCTTCAGCCTGTGCACCCTTCAGCCTGTGCACCCTTCAGCCTGTGCACCCTTCAGCCTGTGCACCCTTCAGCCTGTGCACCCTTCAGCCTGTGCACCCTTCAGCCTGTGCACCCTTCAGCCTGTGCACCCTTCAGCTGCTCCACTGTTTATAACGTACATGTAAATAGAAAACAGACAAACACATGGATAGTACTGTGAACACGCCCCGAGTTTCCAAAAAGTGGCCAAGAAGGGATCATCACCAAGTAGCTTTGTCCGGGAAAAATAATAATTGCACAAATGACGAGTTTTTTTTTTGTTGAATATATTTAACAGAGTCCAGTATATGCACATAAGTTAGCACTGTGGTAAAGAAAGATACTACTTTCTTTGGTCATAAAAGACACTAACGAAAGCATATTTTCCTTTTTCACACATTCACTCCAAACAAAGTGACTTTTTCTCCACTTTTTTTACTTGTTTTCAGTGTTCGTGCTGGATGTAGTGTTCGTTGGACCGTTCAGAAGGACTTGCGTACGATACACTGTGTTGTTTGAATTTTTCCTCCCATTTGGGTTTGAAAATAATGTCAAAACTCACAAATTTCAGTTTTCACAGTTTCACAGATGGACAACAAATGCATTAACACCAATGGCTATTTTGCTCATGAAAATATATTGTGCCCGAAGATAAAATTAGTATGTAAATGTGGCACGGGCTAAAGCACCTAAATTATAAAAGTAATACTGACTTACAGCTCCACCGTGCGACATTTCAACCGCAAATACAGAAAATTAAAAGCGTATACGTCGTCGTGGGTCATTTTATTGCTCTGAAATACCTTTTGAGCTGCGTGTGTCTTTACTGTGCCTGGAATATTCCACAGAATGACTTGAAATGAGTCTCAATCTCAATAGACTACGTGGTGGAGGCTTTAAATGATCACAAAATTCAGCAAATGTTGACGAGGAAAATCAGGAATTCTACTCAAAAAAACACTATTATTAATGCACAAAGGGAACTCATTATAAGTCTCATAGCCCTTTCTTATTAGTCATTGGGCGACGAATGTAAATGGGAGGAAAAAAGGTCAAACGACACACACTTCTTCCAATAAAAACAGGGCTTTCTTGGTTCCAGAACGATGCTTTTGTGGACATTGCACAGAAGCGTCGTGTTTGCTGGACACAATCACACTGGAGTTACATTTGAACTGGTTTCAAATACTGACGCGTTGACAAAAACTGACCGGACTAAAAACCACAAGTGATGCTATGCACGTCGCAAACACTATTGGCCGATGTCACTACGGCAACCGCTTCACTTTCGGTGGGAGATTTTCACTATTGGGGCAAAGGAGAAGTTAGAACGTTTTTTGAAGCTGAACACTCGCGCTGCCTTTGTTACATGAGCTAAAATGTTCAACCAAAGTGACAATTTCAGAAGGGAACATTCATTTGTTTTGTGTTGTTGTTGTTTTGTTTTCCTTTTGGCTGCTCAGTATCTAAACGTCTCGGACCAGGACTCTAAACGATTGCCTTTTTATTTTAAGTAATAATCCAAATACTTCCACACAGCAAAAAATAAGTCGTTTTTTTAGTTAAACTTCAAATAGGTTCATCTTGTTTTACAGTTTATTTACTTGTCAGACTTTTGTTGTTTGACTTGTAAAGCTAACTTACCGAAAATGTTCCGTTTCCTTTCTTTAAATCACAAAAACAATCAGAAATACACAAGCCCAATAAACTAGTATGTCACTCTACACTTGTAAAAACGACAGAACACGATTAAAGGTGCATTGCGTATCTTTTCCGGTGGAGGGTACGCCGCCTTCCGTTGCCATGGAGATGATCTTGCTTTGCCCAAAATGTTCCGCAGTGTGGCGTTTTCGAGGAGACGGCGCCTCCGGGCCCAGTTACGGGTCGTTTTCGAGCAACAAACGCACACAAACCTGAAGTAAACGTTTCATAGGTTTAATGCCACGCTGCGGAACATTCCAGACATGGCGAGAACATCTCCACGGAGACGCGACAACTGGACGGTTAAGTTGCGTAGCGCTCCTGAACTCGAGGCGTTTTGAAGGTGTGAAAGGCGTGTTTTTTCTGGCGACGGGTCTGCCACCTGCTCGTCTCCATGGTCATGCTATTGCTTTGCCTGGAACGTTCCGCAGTATGGCATTTAACATGTCTATCTTGTATTTACATTTTTTTTTCCAATTACAGGTGTTTTTTAGCGCTCCAAATCATGAATTCTTACCATGAGCAGCATCGCTTTTCACCGATATTCGTAACTTGTGCCTGGTGGCGTATAACCCGCTCGTCTCCACGGATACATGCGCGTTTAATGCCATACTGTGGGACGTGCCAGGCAAAGAAACGTAATCAAGACAAAGTAGTGACCCTCCACCAGAAAGAAAAGTTTGATTTTAACTACTTTACAAATCTATTTTTGCATACTTCACTTCCCACGTTTCCTCATCACACAACTTTTGCATTTCCAGTTCCTACCTCTACATTCGCGTTTGTATCCGCCATTTTTCCATATCTTTTTGTACACTAACTAACATCAGCGCTGTGGCCCCGAGAAGGCGAAAAACACGCGCTATTTCCTTTTATAAAAAATATATATATAAATAACATGTTGCACAAAATGACTCTTCCCTGCACGGTGCGAACTACTGTACGCTTACACACATCTCACTGTTATTCTGTGTCTTTTTATAAATAATCTTGTTCACCCATGTAATATAGAGAGATCAAACCCACTTGTTTTTTTATGTTTTTGGTTTCCTGTAAAGCCTTAGTCCTCGTATTTTATTTTATTTTTGTAGATATGATTTAAAAAAAAAAGAAAAAGATGTATAAATTATTTTCTTCTCGATATGTTTTTAAAAACGGTGAGACTGTTGGCTGCACAGAAGGAAAGGAAGAATTCGTGTCATGTGTTTTGTGAGATTAAAAAAAAACTGGATAAAAATACATGTGCAGTTTAGTGTTATTGAACAGTGTGTTTACATGACGTTGCCCCCTGCTGGTTTTAAATGGCACTGCGGCTTGTTTGAACGCAGACTTCCTTTTTCTTTTTTCTGATGGGACAAATTAATGGCCATTTAGTTTTCAGAGCCAAAGCTAATGTAAAGTAAACGTATTCAACTTTTCCATGATTTAAAAACGTTGATTGTGAATACATTATCATAAGTACAATATTTAATTTCAACTGAGGTTATTTTTTATTAATTTACGTTACATAAGCGATCTAGTTCACATTTGTTTTTTTGTTTTTTTTCAACTTGCAGTGCTATTTAATTTTTCGTTCATTCATTTCTTTCGTCATGATTCGTACAACTCTCGGTGCGACGTTTACGCTGAAAGAAACCGGAAGCGGCGCGCCTCGCTTCCGGGTGGTCGGGAGCCGGTTCAGAGCGACCCTCAGCGGGACATCGCGGCTCACTCGGGCGCAACAGACGTGCATCAGGCGTGTGTCCTTTGTGTGACTCCCGGAGCTGCGGGGGAAAAGAAACGAGGAGGAGGCGCCGAGAGCGAGTGGAACCGCGCGGAGCCGCAGAGAAAGTGTGAAAGTCTGAGGTCCGAGGCGGAAAACGGAATTGTTCTCGCTCTTTGTGTCGCTCTTTCCACCGGGGGAGAAAGGTAAGACGCGTCTGCAACAGGCTTTGTTTCTTCCTCCGCGCGGCGTGAAGTGCGTTACTTTCGCTCGCACGGACGGACGGGTTCCGTGTTGTGTCTTTGTTTCCGTGGGAATTGTCCCTCTCGGGTTCAGGGGTCGGCACAACATTATCGATTAATCTTTCATTTCTCTGGCGTCTCGTGATTGACTCGGTCCACGAGAGAAAGTCCCGCTCCGTTGATCCGTTGCGCTTTTACGCACGGTGCCAAACGGAGCGGCCGCGGCTGCAGCTGAGGTCACGCTCACATGTGAGTTTAGTTGGTCGTGGTCAACAGTTTGTTTGTTTGTTTGTTTGTTTGTTTGTACCGCGCCTTGTCTTTGTTTGTGTCTCTGAGCTGTTGTTTCTGGAGCAAGTGTTTGGACACAAGTGCTTTCCAGGACACGAAGTTGCAACGCGCACGTAAAACCTGAGATTCTGTTTGTGGATCGTAAAGGGCCCAGATCCAGGCACAGAGGAGCGGCCACGCCTCACTGGCCCACTGCCACCCTCAGGCCTGGAGGGCCCCGGGGCCCCCGCCCCCACCGCGGGCCACACACAAACTACAATCCACATCTGTTTGCACAGGCACCAAACAGCATTAGTGTTTGTAGATCTTTACAGCACTGCAGAGGAGCTGTGGTCTGGCCCCCAGCGTCTCCTGCTCTTTATGAAGCTGCAGTGCAACATTTAGGCCCCAAACAAGAAATACATGACCTATAAGTGTGCTGGCCAGTCCCCCAAGAGGCTTCAGAGAGCCCTGTCCTGCTCAAGTAAACCCTCTTCACACACGGCCCCCTGCGGCCTGATCACTGGTGGTCCTGAACACTGGTGGTCCTGAACACTGGTGGTCCTGAACACTGGTGGTCCTGAACACTGGTGGTCATGAACACTGGTGGTCATGAACACTGGTGGTCCTGAACACTGGTGGTCCTGAACACTGGTGGTCCTGAACACTGGTGGTCATGAACACTGGTGGTCATGACCACTGGTGGTCCTGAACACTGGTGGTCCTGAACACTGGTGGTCCTGAACACTGGTGGTCCTGAACACTGGTGGTCATGACCACTGGTGGTCCTGATGGTCCTGAACACTGGTGGTCCTGATGGTCCTGAACACTGGTGGTCCTGGTGGTCTCGGTCACATGGAGCGTGAGGATCTATAACATCACAATAACATCACAGATGACACTGCTCTGGAGTGATCCATGTGAATCGATTACAGTGGGAGCATCAGACCGTGAGAGCCACAGCTTTGTTCTGCAGACGCTTATGATTTTAGGATTAGAGCGACACAGATACAGCTGGAGTTAAAATAGTTTCCAGATATTTTTAATCCCTCTCGAGTATTTAGGTCTTTGGGTCAGTTCAAGTCCTACTTCCAACCAGAACAAGGGCTCGTATTTTCAACACATTTAGTAATAAACCAGACTTCAATGAGCAGTATTTTCATTTCCTGTTGAACGATGATATTTGAGGACATGTTAGTTACCGTTCAAGAGATATAATATTTAGTGCGTAATTATGATTGCTACGACAACGGTGCTAGGTTTGCATCACTCTGAATCTCATGACGCCTCAATGCAACTTTCAGACTCATTTTGATATCACTATTATCACAATATTGTCTTATCCAAGCACAATACAAACTCATCTCAAGTTTGTAAGGAAAGCTATGTTGGAAAATGGTAAAATAACATATTAACAGATTATGGTGTACGATTGTGTCCAGATATTCATAAATATGTCTTAATCCATTCATTTTTTTCCGTTTTCTCATTGGGAAAACTACAAAATATGTGGGGAAAAAAGTCAGTTTTTTCTGCTCTTCTTTCCAAACGACACCAAAATGAACCATTTGACCATTGACCCATCATTGACTTTTGTTAAAACGCACACATTATTGCTAATTTCTACACTTTTAGCCAAACTAATTAAATATCTCATTGTTTTAGGACTGAGAAAAGATAATATTCAATGTATAAAATCAAACCGAGCTGTATATTTTCCTCTTTACGTGTTGCACCTAACAACAACAGCAGCTGGTGCATCACATGAGGCCCATCAGCGAAAAGTGTCCGAGGCGGAAAAAAGAAAACGGAGGAAAATGTAAAGCACGCGGACGCCGTTTATTAAATTAGGAGCCATTATGTGGGAAGTGAACCACTCTGCAGGATCCGAAAAAGGCACTTCTTGGGCGACTGGAGGGGCGGGAGATGGGGGCGGGGGTGATTTTAGCTGTTGCCCGTGGAAACAAGCCCCCTCCCCATGTATATATTTTTTTTCTTTCTCACCCCGAGCCTCTCATTCATCACCATTGTAGCGGTGGAGCCCGTTCCCCCGGAGACGACAGGGGACAGTTGGGGAATGCTGGCCTGGTATGGCGATAAATACTGCGAATATAAGTTACTGCGTAGCTCTAGTTGTATCAGTATCAACGTTTCGTAACTAGTAGTGATTGTAAGTTGTATTTTTGGTCTTAGTTTGGTTTATAAATGGGTTTAGCTACATTTGTCATCACAGTTTGAATCAAAGTGTTTAAGGACAAAATTGAGTTAATTAAAATAGTGATTCTGTGGCTGCAGTATAAGCCACAGAGAGAGTACTGCCAAAAAAACCACATAATAAGCACCTTACAGGGTCCACAGTTATCCTGAGGCATGAGGATTGTAAAAAAGCGGATTTAAATGTTTGCAAAGTTGGTGTTTTCTTTGTTTTGAATATAAATTGTAGTAGAAATGGAGGTTTTACCTGTAAAATGGCAAAAATATATTGTATTCATTGCAGGACAGTCTTTTTTAACAATCAAAAGTTGCAATAGACAGAAAACCTTACACCAGACATGTCCAAACTATGGCCCGGGGGCCAAATGCGGCCCTTAGACCAATTTTTGTTGGCCCTCCGGCTTCCTGCTAAGTTGCCCCAAACAACAAATAGAAGTACTTTTACTGTAAAATTGGAAACATTCAAGCATTTTGATGTTATACCAACCTAATAATAATGTTCCAAGTCTTATGAAAGGTGTGGAGGCTCATCAAAACTATGTCAAATGTAAAACTTCAAATTAATCACTTTTCAAATTTGACATTGTCAGGTTGTTTGTGGCCCTTTGCTCCATATAAGTTTCAAAATGCGGCCCTCAGTGAAAAAAGTTTGGACACCCCTGCCTTACACCATATATGAAAATATTCTCTAGTAACACATTGTGAAGAAATATGTAAAACGTCCATTATTTATTGCCAAACATAAAAATAAGTTGGTGTTTTCTTTGTTTTGAATATAAAAATGCAGTAGAAATGGAGGTTTTCTGATCAGAACACAATTGAGTTATGAATCGTGACCATTCAGCAGATTCGGCCGTAACGCAGGTCAGCAGCTTTTAAACTGTTTTAGGATTCAGCATCACGAGTGGAGTGTGATTTTGCTTCTCAATAATATATACATCATAATCGAGGTTAGAATTGTGCGTTTCAATAATGACTCTATATGCAATTGTAATAATGTAATACAGCGAGTTCTCTTCTGTTCAGTGACACGAGTGGAGACACTTTTCTACTCAAAACCTGGAGTGGAGACACTTTCCTACTCTAATTAGACAATTAAATGAAATATATTAGGTCTTTGATTTAGCTACAGGTTAATTTTGACAGTATAGAACTAATTGTTTGAAATAATTGTGATTTCAGTGAGACAGTAGCTTAAAAAACATGAATAATCTTAATTACAAACAGTAAATATAAGTGTAATAACATCTGAATGATGGTAGAAATGAAGAATATAGCAATGGCAAACAGTAATCATAATATAACCTCATTTACGTCGTTATCAGAGGTTAATTCAAATGTTCCAAGTTTTAACGTGTTTTTTCTTATATTCCGCAAACACCAGGGTCTTTTGCACCAGAGCAGCCGCTGCCATAATTGCTCTTTATTGGCCCAGTGTCTCTCAAGGCATAAATCACTCGGGTTTTTCCTCCTTCAAAGCGTAAGAACAGGTCAAAGCCCCCACACTGGCACTTTCATACAGTTCACGGAGCCGGCGTTTTCCCCAACAATCCTTCTCTTTTCTTGTCGCCGTCTCGCTCCGCGTCCTCCTGAGATGACGCTTTGTTCACGACAAATCATCCTGCAGCTCCGTTTTTTCCCTTGTGTGTCCAATTCATCCTTTTGATACTGTATTTTTGTGTGCGTTTTGTCACTCAGACTTGTGTAGAATGATGTCACTCTCGCAGTCAGACAGTTTATTAGGCCTGTCACAGTAATAAATGTATAACTGGGAAGATTTGGCATAAAGTAGTTTAAATGTTGTCGCTTTTCATGATGTTTTCTGCAATGTGTCGTGCTTAAAATGTGTTTTTATTGCGATTTTTAAAAGAAATATTCCCCCAGTCATCATGGGTTTCAGAATGATGAAAATGCCTGAGAAATGAACTATTCAAAACAAACTTATGATGATGTCTTTCGGATGGGCAAAGTCCTCAAAGTATCACCCATAAACAGGAAGCTGAAGCTCGTGAATAGTTAACCATGTCTATATTTTGGTGGCGTTTGGGAGTAAAGGTTGGTTTTGCCTTGCAGCCGGACGGTTCTGGGTTCGATTTCAGGCGGTCGCAGCGTTTCTGTCCCGTCGTTTGCATGTTTTCTCTCACTCTGTAATATGGGAGGAGATTAATATAGTTTATCATGTCTTTTTTTAAATTGAACACACCGCAAAATCTGCAAATAAGGCAAGTTATTCATGGATGGGTTGATTATTGAACTTTGCTGCTCAGACTGCTGCCTCTGCGGAGAATATTGTAATGTCTGATGCATAACCAAACTGCCTCATTTTAATTGTTTTAACTATTTGAGAATCTCCATTTACATTTCATTTTTATTCAATAATTTGCTCATATATGAACATAAATCAATGCAATATGATCATGTACAATGACTCTAGGAAACTGTAGTTGCCCTTTTAACATATTGATTCAATTTAAACAAATTTATGTCGTTTTAGGGTATTTTTCTTTCAAATACACCACAAATATATCGTAGTAGTAGTATTATTGTTCCGTCTGAAACCCACTTTTCCTCCTTCTGTTTCTAGGCCTCCAAGATAGATTCCCTCAGGAACAAAGTGGACTTGCTGCGGCTGCCCCTGGCCCTGTCGACCAAGAGCCTCACTCAGTGTAAGCCTCAGCTGGTGGGGGCCTGGGACAAGGGCTCCGGGGCAGCAGGGGCCCGAAAACCCCGCCCTCCGACAGCCTCAGACATGGACAACGAGTCCACGTACTCGGGCTTCTCCTACAAGTCGTCCCATTCACGCAGCTCCAGGAAGCACAGGTGAGACAGCAGAAAGTACACGCTGGTTTAAGTATATCAGAAGGTACACGCTGGTTTAAGTACAGCAGAAGGTACACGCTGGTTTAAGTACAGCAGAAAGTACACGCTGGTTTATGTACAGCAGAAAGTACACGCTGGTTTAAGTACAGCAGAAAGTACACGCTGGTTTAAGTACAGCAGAAGGTACACGCTGGTTTAAGTACAGCAGAAAGTATACGCTGGTTTAAGTACAGCAGAAAGTATACGCTGGTTTAAGTACAGCAGAAAGTACACGCTGGTTTAAGTACAGCAGAAGGTACACGCTGGTTTAAGTACAGCAGAAAGTATACGCTGGTTTAAGTACAGCAGAAGGTACACGCTGGTTTATGTACAGCAGAAGGTACACGCTGGTTTAAGTACAGCAGAAAGTATACGCTGGTTTAAGTACAGCAGAAGGTACACGCTGGTTTAAGTATAGCAGAAAGTACACGCTGGTTTAAGTATAGCAGAAGGTACACGCTGGTTTAAGTACAGCAGAAGGTACACGCTGGTTTAAGTACAGCAGAAAGTACACGCTGATTTAAGTTCAGCAGAAAGTACACGCTGGTTTAAGTACAGCAGAAAGTACACGCTGGTTTAAGTACAGCAGAAAGTACGCGCTGGTTTAAGTACAGCAGAAAGTACGCGCTGGTTTAAGTACAGCAGAAAGTACGCGCTGGTTTAAGTACAGCAGAAGGTACACGCTGGTTTAAGTACAGCAGAAAGTACACGCTGGTTTAAGTACAGCAGAAAGTACACGCTGGTTTAAGTATAGCAGAAAGTACGCGCTGGTTTAAGTACAGCAGAAGGTACACGCCGGTTTAAGTACAGCAGAAAGTACACGCCGGTTTAAGTACAGCAGAAAGTACACGCTGGTTTAAGTACAGCAGAAAGTACACGCTGGTTTAAGTACAGCAGAAAGTACACGCTGGTTTAAGTACAGCAGAAAGTACACGCTGGTTTAAGTACAGCAGAAGGAATAAGATGAAAGAATGCAGTTTGGAAATAAAAAGTTAATTGACCTTTTGTGTTCATGTTTTGCTTTCACAGAGAGCGGAGAGACCGACATCGCAGCTCTAAAAGTCGTGATGGAAGCAGTCGGGACAAGTCGGGTCTGCAGCCTCCAGGAGAACCTCTGCTGGACGCTGAGTCCACCAGAGGAGACGAGAGGGTCAGGCTGAGTATTATTACCTCCTGAAGAGCCTCAGTCAGTCTGAGAGATGGAACAAAACTAGAGTACACAGTTATAAAGTAGTCATAAAGTAGCGTGTTAGTCCTTTTCCCTTTATCCATCTCCTTTTCAATTGTCCTCTGGAAGACGGAATGTTATTTTGCTTTTTGAATAATTCACATAAAAATAATTTCAAACAATATTATTTATTTTTTGCTTTAGTCTATTATTGTAGTTGGAGCATTTCCTTTTAAGGTTCAAGATTCAGTAAGAGGGAATTTCTCTCTCTTCATTTGACCCATCCTTCTACCAGTGCCACTGGGGCGATGTGTCTGTGCCACGGTGCCCGGGGGCCCAGGGGCCCATGGCTTAGTCAGAACTACCTGGATGATTTTACCTTTTTTTTTTAGATGGGTGAAAACGGGTGTGCCCTGAGGAAACTCACCCAAAACATGCCCCTTTCTCTCATTTTAGTCCTCATTTGGTCCTGTTTTAGGTCCTTTTGAAAACAGATTTAGTTTGGTCTTGTCCTGCTAGTTGGACTACTTGGCCTGATACCCTGTAGAAGTAAAGACTATGAAAATCATGTTAATAATAAAACTGCAGTTTAGTGTTTTCTGATGTGTTTTCTCTCTCTCCTCAGGACGATAACTGGGGCGAGACCACGACGGTCGTCACGGGCACGTCTGTGGACAGCGTTTCTCAGGAGGATTTGACCCGAATCACTAAAGACCTTGAGGACTCGACGCCTCTGCACTGCCGGCGCTACCTCGGCCTCACACTGGGGGCCATTTTGGGCCTCTTTGCCTTCGTGACGCCCCTGGCTTTCCTGGCTCTGCCCCAGCTTTTGTGGCGGGACTCGCTGGACCCGTGTGGCACTCCCTGCGAGGGGCTGTACATTTCTTTGGCCTTTAAACTCCTCATCCTCCTCATCTCGACCTGGGCCTTGTTTTTGAGACCGCCGCGTGCCTCTTTCCCGCGTTTCTTCGTCTACCGGTGCCTGCTGCTGGCGCTGGTTTTCCTCTTCGTCGCCTCCTACTGGTTGTTCTACGGCGTGCGCGTGCTGGAGCCCCGGGAGACGGATTACAGGGGCATTGTGGGATACGCCGCGTCGCTGGTGGACGCGCTCCTGTTCATTCAGTACCTGGCGCTGGTGCTGCTAGAAGTGCGCCACCTACGGGCCGCTTTCTGCCTGAAGGTGGTGCGGTCCACGGACGGAGCCAGTCGCTTCTACAACGTGGGGCATCTCAGGTCAGTAAACGGTTTCGGACGACACGACTTATGGGCTCGACGCTCAGGTTTAACGTCGAATTCACGGGCGGCGATGAGCTGCAGCGACCAGCGTCAGCTTCACATGTCGCGCTCGCCATTTTTAAACTTTCGCAGGCTCACATGTGCACGTCGACATGCGCCAGCGGGAGGTTATCAGGGCAGTGAATGGAGAAGAAGCGACATTAGGCCCAGTGTTGGTCCTACATCACTTTACATAGAGATGTAAAGATGCACGATACGATTGTCTTAATATTCCTTCATTTATTGCAATATAGAAACAACAGAATGATAGAAATGATACTTTTTCCTTTTAAATTGCCTTAACAAGCCTTTGGTGCGAGTCATTACTTTCATATTCCACATATCGGTTATAACAATATAAGAGTACATTTATTTCTTCTTGTTGTGCAAAGAATCGTTGTCTATGTAGTTGCCGTGTTTTTTTAACCTGCTGCTGCAACAAATGAATGCATTTAGGCATTTGTTCGATATTTCATATTGTGACAACTAAAGTGTTTTTGTGAGACTTGTGAGACATTATCACAATAATTAGATTATTATTATTACTTATTAACTTCAAACTTGCATTTATAGAGGACAGATACAGTTAAAGGTGCACTGTGTGGCGGTGTCGCTAATCTAGCCACTCACGATTCACACGTCATGATCCCATTTTTCCTGGACTTTGAGTTCTTTGGCCTTTTCACAAAATGAAAACAGTTATTCTCTGTTTCAATGACTTAGACACGCCCACTCTAGACACTTTCACCTGTGTTTTTTAATGCTCAAAAGAAACTTGGTCATTGATTGATCAACAATACAGGTCAACATTTGTGCAATATGGCTGTTACTTGTGGTATTTGAATATACTTTTTGATGATTGCAATTAAAAATCCATCCATCCATTTTCTACCGCTTGTTCCCTTTCGAGGTCACGGGTGACTGGAGCCCCATCCCAGTGACTTTGGGCCTTAGGCAGGGTACATCCTGGACAGTAGCCAACACAGAGACATAGACATTACAGACAACCATTCACTCTCACATTCATTCACTAGGGCCAAGTTGCCAATTCAGCCTGACACATGCATGTCTTTGGACGGTGGGAGGAGCCGGAGAACCCGGAGAGAACCCACGATAACATGGGGAGAACATGCAGACTCCACCCAGAGAGATCATGTGATATTGGTCTGGTCCGGGAATCAAACCCATGTTCTCCTTCTTGGGAGGCAAGAGCGCTAACCGCTTTTGCCACCGTGCACCGTGCAATTGAAAATAAACAATTATATTAATTCCTTAATGTAATAGTCAAACTGTCAAATTGAAAACTCAATCAAAAGTTAATGAGGAAAAATCATGAATAAAATCTGACCTTTTTCACATTTACATAATATGTAAATGTGAAAAAGTCAGATTTTATTCATATATTAAATCCAGTAAGTCTCTGTCGGATGGAAGACCTTGTCTTTATTGCTGTACATTTGTCATGGTATTGATCATTGTGTCAGCCAATATTGCAATAACATCTCCATGGAGACGAGCACTTCACCAGAAAAGTTACATAATGCACCTTTTTAATTTGACCTTTATTTGTCCCACAGAGGGGAAATCTTACAGTTTAAATGTTGCAATTGGAGTATTTAAAAGTAGCACGCATTTTATTCTGAAAAATGGGTATTGTTCCTGTCAAATGCTTATTTATACTCACACGCTCTTATTTGATACATCTACAAAACTGTTCAGCAATGTTATTCAAGTCGTACCTTGTACTTCCAGCCTTTTAAAAAGACACTTATCTTAAATGCTCTTTGCCAGTCCACCACATCCTTTGCATTTGTCAGTGTTTGTGGAGCAGATCTCAGTCTTAACCTCACTCTGGTCTCTGGCCCGCAGCGTCCAGCGAGCAGCCGCCTGGGTGTTGGACCATTACTACAGCGACTTCCCCGTCCACAATCCTGCCGTTCTGAACCTGCCCAAGTCCATCCTCTCCAAAAAGACCTCCGCCTTCAAGATCTACAGCCTCGGAGAAGGTACAGGGCCCCTTCAATATGTGTGACAAACTATATTTACACACTTATTTATACCACTATTAAAGTACTTACCGTAATTACCGTACTTAATTGTTTGGTGGTAGTAAATATTTTGGTTTATTTGTAGATACTTTGTACAGACACAAAGTAATTTAAAGTTATTTTTCAGGACAGGCAATGCTGTGTTAAAATCACCATACAAATAAATAAAAATAAGTAAATAGCCTTTTTAAAAGCTTTTAACAGCTAAACATAATTTGTTTAGAGGCTAAATTTGCACATTGTCAGAGTAGAAGCTTGTCTCTGGTACAAAACATACTGTGAAAATACCAGGACAGTCAAGTTCCATCTAAAATGCAAGACATTTGTGCACAAGGAACATTTTTTATGAGTTTTAACAAGCATTTAACAAAATAACGGTCATTCATTTGTCAAATTACGACTATTGCGTAAAATGGGAAACATTTGGGTCTTATTTTAAACTGTCAATAAAGAGTGCCACATAACCACAAATACTATACAAATACTGCAAAACTTACTATGTATATTCAATGACATATGAAACCTGCACATATTCCCTAAATGCAGCAACAAACTGAGTGACCCTGTGGACTATTAACAATTATAAGCAGGATATACTTACAACTCGCCTCTGAGCTCTGATCCACCGTTGTAGTTTATATTTGTCGTTTTATATTCTCAGAAAACACCACGGGTAACTCCACGGGACAGTCCCGGGCCATGATCGCAGCCGCCGCGCGGAGACGAGACAATTCCCACAACGAGTATTACTACGAAGAGGCCGAGATGGAGCGACGGGTCCGCAAACGCAAGGCCAGGTCAGGAAAACTCACACTACGCTCCCAAACCGCTCTCAAACCGCTCTTACACTGAATGTATTTGTCGATCAAATGTGGAGGCACCAACATATTTAGTTTGAATTCCTCTACAATTTTGTAAAAGATTAGTGTATTTATTGTATTTTTTTGCACATTTAAAACCACCAAAGAGCTTCACATTCATGCGTCCCGATGTAATATGTTTGTAATCGAATCGAAATCACAGTTTGAAGTAGCAAATCGCAAAGAACTGCAACGATTGAAGTCTTTTACAGATAATACAATATTCTCTTGTGTAAAATCTGTCGTTTAGAACTCTGCAAACGTCTTCAACAAACAAAGCATGCGATTCTTGCGTTAGTTTTAACAGTTCATATGCATTTCCATTTTCTCTCGAGTGTTAATGCTGTTTTTAAAATGTGAACTTTGAACAGAACTATTGAATATAAATCGCAAAACTGATCAAAATCGCAAACTTTGCTAGAAAAATGTTATATTTAGCCCAAACCATTCAGCCCTCCTTCATATGAAAGTCGATGCAGTACAAATGACACAAATACAGTAGAAAACTAGGCAAAAGAGTGTAAAATCAAATCAAACTGCATGAATATATTGCTGTTTCTAATCCAGCCTCTCTTCCCCTTGTCCCTCGCAGGCTGGTGGTGGCAGTGGAGGAAGCCTTCACTCACATAAAGCGTCACCAGGACGACCAGAGCCCCTCGTCTCCCAAACACCCGCGGGAGGTGATGGACCCCCGGGAGGCGGCCCAGGCCATCTTCGCCCCCATGGCCCGCGCTATGCAGAAGTACCTGCGGGCCACGAGGCAGCAGTCGTACCACACCATGGAGAGCATCATCAACCACCTGCAGTTCTGCATCACGCACAACATGACGCCCAAGGTACAGGACAAGAACTCAGCCTTTATGGTGCAGAACTGGATCATTTCAAACTCTTTGTAGCAGATAACTTGTATTACACAATCATCTAACGCATTCCCAGCATCATAATTACTCGCCACAGGCCAGAGTGAGTTTTGTTATTGATCGTGGTAACGGCCGACTTCTGCTTCGTGGAGAATAAACCGCTCTATACTTAAATGCTTAAGCACTTAAAAGCACATGTTGAACTGACTTTGACCTTTATACCTGCTTTTGTCTGCACTAGGGCCAAACAGATTTGACTTTTAACATGAAAACATTGGGTACGGCCACAAAACGTATATATTTTATTTGTTTTAGGTCATTTGTGAGTAAAATATTGGACTGGACCCACTACAAGGCAGCGTGGTTTGGAAAAAGACGGGTGCAGTGCAGGGCTTCAGAGTGCGGGGCGGGCTTCAGAGTGCGGGGCGGGCTTCAGAGTGCGGGGCGGGCTTCAGAGTGCGGGGCGGGCTTCAGAGTGCGGGGCGGGCTTCAGAGTGCGGGGCGGGCTTCAGAGTGCGGGGCGGGCTTCAGAGGGCGGGGCTTCAGAGGGCGGGGCTTCAGAGGGCGGGGCTTCAGAGGGCGGGGCTTCAGTGTGATGATGAATCGGCACCGTTTCCATAGAAATTAACAATTCAAAACAACATATTCTTTTGTAAACGGTGCCTTTAAGAAGCTGAACCCCATGGATAGATTCATGAAGGTGAAAAGGTTATTATATACAGTATTTGTTTTTTTTAAAGAAGTTTATGGTCAATTCTAGTCTATAATATATTTTTTTTGTTTTAACTAATATCGGTTGTGAAAATTATACTGGTATTGCAGAAAAAATATTAAAGCCATTTTCTTTATGTACATCATCCCTTCTGTACATTCTCCTCTGGACATTAAATTTCACCCTGACTAAATAAAGCTTATCTTATCATATCTTATCTTAACAGACTGAAATTCTGTTGTGTTTCCAGGCCTTCCTGGAGCGGTACCTGGCCCTGGGCCCCACCCTGCAGTACCTGGACCACGGCAGGGGCCGCCAGTGGACGTTAGTGAGCGAAGAGGCCGTCACCTCCGCGCTCCGACAGGGCCTGGTCTTCTCCTTAAAACGCCCGGATTTCTCGCTTGTGGTGAGCGTCACGCCGCTCCCGTTCATGGCTTTGGGGGAGGAGTTTGTGGATCCTAAAAGTCACAAGTTTGTCATGAAGCTCCAGTCTGAGACGTCTGTGTAGGACGGGACGGGGAAGCAGAACCGCCGGACACAGTCACGACGGCCAAGGGTATTTTTGTACACTGTTGCCGTAACACATTTTTTGTTCCACTTTTTTGAGCTGAACGATGCTTAAATGTGCATCAAATTATGAGAAACACTGACAGAATAGAGGATAAACTGAGCGTGTTAGACTTATTATAACACTAAACGACTGCAATCATGTTTTAATGCAAATAATGGCTAGCAATAGTCCAACATACTAATTAAACACAGTAAAAGTGAAATGTTTTGATGCTTTAACTTAGTTGTCAGTTGCTTAGAACACTACAAACAACCGAAGCTACTATTAAAACTGTTCATTTCAATCATTTACTGTGTCGAGTGTTTCAAGATGTTGAGTTTTATGACAAAAAATGAGGATTATTTGAAAGAACAGGCCACGCCCTCTTCTAGTCAAAGTCTGTCGGTTTGAACAATCGAAATAATTGTGCAACGTTATCAAAATATAAGTGTGTTTTTTCAAGCTTTTTGTGATTGTAAGTTTTAATAACGAGATGCATTGAGAACCTGTCAATGATTTATATGATTGTATGCTTAAACTGACAATGAAGGTTCCTCTTTTTGAACGGCTGTTTTCTCTACATTTACTCTACATGAATGTTGGAGTCACGAAGTGCATTGTTTGAACGTCTAAACTAAACTGTTGTCAGTGAAATAATAATTGTGGTTTTGAATTGTTATAAAGTGCCAGGAGTGGACTTCACAAATGTGCCGAAATAATATTTAGAGTGATGAATGTTACACTGTCTCGTCAGCAACGTTTTCTTTTGTTTCATTTATTCCACAGATTTTTAAGCTGTTTTTAAAATAATGTTTTCTACTGTTTACACTGAAACTGTGTTTTTTATTAAATGCTGTTTGTTCCCTGTGGGCTATACACTGTCTTAGTCTTTTTATTCTGTTTGATACATTTATTGAATACTGGAGTGCAAATTAGTCCTAAAACCTGTAAAATGACAAAATTATATTGTATTCATTGCAGGACAGTCTTTTTTAACAATCAAAAGTTGCAATAGACAGAAATCCTTACACTCGGGCTGGATATCACCAAGACCCTCGCGATACGATATGCATCCTGATACTTGTATATTCCGATACAATTCCCTCATTACGATACGTATCCCGATACACTTTTTTAAAAAGTGTCTTAAAAATGTACCAAATGGGTAGAGTTTTTACTCTGGATAAGAAAATGTATGAAATGTCATTTTTATCCACAAAGCGCTTATTTATAAATCCATTCTGCTCTAATAACTTCATACATCCAGCCAACTGATCCAAATAGAGATATATGGAACACATTCTAGTAAAGTATTGCATGTTTCATGGTCTGAACCTGCTGCAGCAGCTTCTGCTCAGATCAGCTTCTGCTCAGGTCCACAGCTCCTTCTCACCTCGACCAGAGGAGCAGCACAAACAGCAGATCAAAAGTACTATTCCACCTCCTTTGAAGCCTACAGGCCAAAAAAAAAAAACTAAATAAATATCTATACTGTGACTCAGTATCATCATCGATACGGAGTCCGTGACGATATATCGCCGTATCGATATTTTGAACACAGACCTACCTTACACCATATATGAAAGTATTCTCTAGGTACACATTGTGAAGAAATATTTTGTAAAACATATGCATTATTTATTGCCAAACATAAATATAAGAGCCATGGTTTCTCCGCTCAGAGACAGCAGGGGGCGACAAAGACACTTCAAAAGATGTTCAATAAGATGAAAATGTTGCAGCAGATCTCGGACTTTGACCTCTAACGTGACAGATCGGTGAAATGGAGTGTTTTTGACGCTCGGAGGGGAGAGGACCTTCTAACCAAGATTCTTCAAACTTGTAAGAATGACGCTTTGACGCAATGACTATAAAATAACTTTTTCTGGTGGAGGGTTCGACACCTGCTTGTCTCCACAGAGATGTCATTTTTTTTGCCGAAGTGGTCAATAACCTTAGCAGGCCTAGTTACAGGTCAGATCTGTGGAAACGTCGCCATTTATCGAGCCACTTTGGAGCAATAAAACACCCAGGATGAAATAAATGTTAGATAAATGTGTCTAATAAGTCCATATTGTGCAACATTACAGGCAAAGCAGTGACGTCTCAAAGCAGATGCGTTTATTTTAGTTTTAAATGTTGACAAAACTAATTATTTTTGATATAGAACAAACACACTTACAAAAGTGTTGAGTGTGTCAGTGGGTGGATGTGACCGACCACAGCACATGTGTATCGTCCCTTTTCCTGTTCTTCTTTCTTTCGCATAAATAGTTGAAGTGAGCTTAGTTTGTCTATTGCAGCGTTGAAGTGCTTTATGTGCGTTTATTTGTGCTAATAACTAATAAACTCGTGACGCCCTTAGTTATTATATACGAATGCGACTATTTGAACAAGGACTAGGACATGAGTCGTTGAGCAGGAAGTGGAGATTCACCAGAGAGAGAAAACCGTTGGTTGTGTAACTGCCAAAACAATGCGTCTGCTGCTCCTGTACGTTCTGCTGCTTAAAGGTAAGATTCATTCATTTCATATTTTCAGCTAAAACTCAGAAGAGGAATTGAAATTGCAGATGGGTTCACTTGCCGGGATGGAAAAGATAACAGTTTATCATCTTCACATTAATACGCGCGGTTGTGTTCAGTTTAGCTGTTACACAGTAAAAAGTATAATAAACTAATCACATATAATGTAAATGTCTCTTGAATATCAGCGGGTTTGCAATTAAGAAACATTTGATCAACTAAAGACTTATTCTGAGCCGTGTGAACTTGTTACAGAAACATTTGATGATTTCAGGGTTATTGAGGAAGTCTGTGTCTAACTCAAACTACAAAAAAATGAATAAATATTGGCTATTTTGTGTCCTTTTTGTCAAATATACTGCTCACAGACGAGTAAAAAAGTTAGTTTTTAATGTTAAACACAAGCCCGCTTTATCTGTTTAGAGATAAGGAACATTACGTCAAGGCAAAACTGCAATTTAGCGGAAGAAAACACTCAACACAATGCAAATAAAAGGACATTTTAAAGTCAAATGACCTTACGTACACTCCTGTTTATTGTAATGCAGAAGTGTCAATGACTCAAAAATGTAATGAACACACAGACTCGTTTCTGTTTTGAGTCATAGTGATGGAAAAGCAGAAGAGACACACACACACGCACGCACGCACACACACACACACGCACACTATATAATAATGATTTACTTATTACACATTGTTAAAATTACGAATAAAACCCAAATGAACAATCCAACAGTTTTTAAGATTCTGCCCAAAATAGCAACATAAAACAAGCATTTATCTCTAAAAGTCTCCATATAAAGTTCCCCCCGTGACACTGGATGAAGCAAATGCTAACTCTCCTTATAGAGGTCACCACCTGCTTGTTTCCATGATGAGATGTTAAATTTGATTACACAGTTTTGCATTTAGGGAGTGTCTACAGAGCCGCGGCGTGCGGCCGAAACTGCCATGTTAGTTTGTGCCACGGCATTTGACCGAGCCTATTTGGTGCCACAGCGCCCCCTACAGATTTTATATGGAGGTTAAATGTTTAGTTTTGCGAAATTTTACGAAATTTGACACAAAATTTAATTTTGGCATCCGGGTCAAAAATGTCAATGAGACCCATGTGATAATTGTTACAGCGTTGCCGTAGCGATGACAGAAACCTCCCATGTTATTCCAATGGGGAAATTGCATGTTTACACTTTATACTTTCATGAACTCCTCCTCGGGCTTTAGCCCTATTAACCTGAAATTTGGTGAGACTCATCTTCAGGGGTGAACCATCAAAAGTTATCCACATTTTTATTCAAAGAATCACGGTGTCTGTGCGGCAAAGCGTGGGCCGATCATTGCCGCTTGCGGCTATATTTAATTGTTATATTGTTTAGTGTGGACCTTAAAGGGCACGTGACAGGTTCTAATGTTTGTTTGTTTTTTTAAATGTTTTACTCATGGCCCGTTCAGACCGCAGCGTCAAAGCGTTCAGTTTACAATCAAAATGTAAAGATAAAAGTAGAAAGTTGCAGGAAGTGGAGCCCAGTTCTAAAGTGGAATCCCACTGTGATGTCATAGATACACGACATTTCACACAGACGCAATTTTCAGAGAGTTTAAAGAATAATTCAACAGAATAAAGGCGTTATTGAGTGTCAAATCAACTATTGTGGCGTTATATGACTTTGAAACTTCAACAAGATTATCAAACTGAGCAAAAAAAATCCTAAATCTAATCCTGTTCACAGCGTTTACAGTGTGAAACGTGTATATTATGTATTATGTATATTAAGTTACATGTTGCACATTTAAGGGCACAAACAAGGAAATTGTCTTATAAACCTGAATATTTACCCTTTTTTCTAATTAAAATGTCAGTTGTGATGTGAAGTTGTCGTTACTGCTCATTTGTGGTATAATGTTTGAAAAAAGCTCCGGTCAAAACAACAGTAAGCAATAAGTTTGTAACGGTATTTCAACATGTTTTAGAGTAAAAATAGGATGTAAATTCTTTAACAATGTGTTAAAACATGTCTTTAAACGCATTGGTTGATGTTTAATTAAATGAATCACAAAAATGCATTTTCAAAACAACATTCACATTTAACTTTATTTTGTCATGTTTGATTTTGTAAAGTTGGTCAAACCTGAGGAATAGGACAGAAAATGCAAGATTGTTTTTTTGCTCTCAATAATCGCACAAACACAAAATGCTTTATCAAATCTAAATCACACATCCATATGCTCAACACGGCTGCTAAAACACTGCATTTGGGAACGATTTGTGACGTATTTATCGACATCAAGACTAGATTTGCGTTGCACACATTCACAATATTATCTTTAAATGTCAATATGTTGCAAATAATTCCACAAAAACGCCAAAGTGTGAGTCAAACTAGGATGTAGTTCACGTTATTGACTAAAATAGCACTCGTCTTCCTCCTCAGCTGTTCCGACTTCTGCTTTCTTAACGGTGTGTGTGTCATGTGTGTGTGTGTGTGTGTGTGTCATGTGTGTGTGTGTGTGTGTGTGTCATGTGTGTGTGTGTGTGTGTGTGTGTGTGTGTCATGTGTTCCAGGATCTCGGGCCGACACCCTCCCACCTGTGACCGTGTACGCGGGGAAGTCCGTCACGCTGCGCTCAGGGGCCGATCCCGAGTGGAACCTGATGTCGATCACGTGGTCGATTTGGACCAACACCACGTGGATCGCCACGTACTTAAAGAACAAAGAAAATCTGAACCACTTTTACAAATACAGGAATAGACTTCAGCTGAATACAAGCACAGGTACATGAATACAAGCACAGGTACATGAATACAAGCACAGGTACATGAATACAAGCACAGGTACATATGTTCAAAGATGAATCTGTTGTTGTTGTTGTTGTTGTTGTTGTTTTATGGCGGTTGGCATCCAAGTTGTTGTTGTTGTTGTTGTTGTTTTATGGCGGTTGGCATCCAAGTGTTGCATTACCGCCAGACTTTATTCCTCAGACTTTGTCGTAGTCCTCAGACTCTCGTAGTCCGTAAAAGTACTCCTTCCATTGCTTTGGTGTTACAAAGCCCATGAGGTCATGATATGTCTTTGTGACTAGAATAGTTGTTGTTGTTTCAGAGACCAACCGGCTTTATTCCAGGGAGACTCTTCTTCATCTTCCTCTCCTTCTTTGACGTTCGGTGCTTCCACCGTACAGCTTTATTCTTCAGGCTTCATTCTATAGGCTTTAATATGTCCACTGATGTCGCCGCTTGGTAGCCGTGCGTCTACGAGACTGGGCGAGGACAGGAGACCACCCCCACCCCCATCTCGTCACTCTGATCACTCTGACTCCCCACAAGCAGACCCCCATCACTCCGACTCCCTTGCATTACTGCCAGACTTTATTCCTCAGACTCTGTCGTAGTCCGTAAAAGTACTCCTTCCATTGCTTTGGTGTTACAAAGCCCATGAGGTCATGATATGTCTTTGTGACTTGCGTAGTTGTTGTTGTTTCAGAGACCGACCGGCTTTATTCCAGGGAGACTCTTCTTCATCTTCCTCTCCTTCTTTGACGTTCGGTGCTTCCACCGTACAGCTTTATTCTTCAGGCTTCATTCCATAGGCTTTAATATTTCCACTGATGTCGCTGCTTGGTAGCCGTGCGTCTACGAGACTGGGCGAGGACAGGAGACCACCCCCACCCCCATCTCGTCACTCTGACCACTCTGACTCCCCACAAGCAGACCCCCATCACTCCGACTCCCATTTAGCGCCTTTAGCCTGTTAGTATCCGCTCTGTGTGTATTTAAGCTGACTCTTCTTCATCTTCCTCTCCTTCTTTGATGTACAGCTTTACTCTTTAGGCTTTGATGTGTCGTTGCACCTGCTTCTCTGTGTGTACATAAGCTCTGTCGCCCATTGGTTCTGTGTCAGTTCGTCGTTCGCTGTCTGCCCAGGAGACGTCTCTCCCGCCCTGCCCCGCCCCGCCCCGCCCCTGTGTCGTCTGACGTCTGCCCATGAGACTGCTAGTGTCTCCTGCCCTGCTTTGTTTTCCTGCCCGTCTACCTGAGCTAAGTATGTGCTTTCCTGTTTTGACTTTTTGGGATTTTGATAAATAAACTCTACTTTGCCTTTATCCGGACTGCGTTTGGGTTTTTGCTAACGGGGTCATAACAGAATCAGTTATCAGTCATATTATAACTATATAGCAGGAAACTGTAATCGGACAGGTTCGGACAATTTTAGAAGCAAAATTGTGTCTTTTTAGTCCAAAAATTATTATATGGATGTTTTAATAATGAACAGTTTTTGTCACATTTAACTTTATTTTATCATTCAGAAGGTTTGACATTGGAAATCAAAGAATTTTAAAGAGCCTTCAATAATCGTTTTTCCTCACAATAATCACACAAACACAAAATGTTTTATTAAATCTAAATCACATCCACATGCTCAACACGGCCGCTAAAACACTGCCTTTGGGAACGATTTGTTTAACGTATTTATCGACATCAAGACTAGATTTTTTATTGTACACTATGTAAACACATGGAACAGGGCCAGTAAAACCAGTCAAACCAGTGACTGGCTGGAATAATCAGATAATGCTGTTATTTGTTATTATTTCTGGTGAACAAATCTGATGAGGGTTATAGAGTTGCAGATTAAGCGTGTTTGTCCTCTGTTCCCAGGAGACTTAACGTTGTCCAACGTGAGCAGTGCAGATGAACTGGAATACACCGTGGATCTCTTCAACTCCGAAAACCACAATAAAGTGAACAAAATCAAGCTCAACATTAAACGTAAGTATTCAACAAACGTACAGTGGAGTCACTTTTATGAATGTCCACTAGGACGTCTAAAAATGTCTAAATGCAGTGCAAAACTAACATTTTAAACTCGATTCCCACTTAAAAATGCTGTGTTTTTTAGGTCAAGGTTTTGGACAAATTTTCCACACATAATAATAATGTTTCCATGTGTCTTATACTAGTTCTGGAAAAACTCAAGAGCATTCTAATACTGTTCACAAAAGGTCTTTTTTAGTATAAATTCTTCAAGTTTTGATAATACCATATTTTTCGGACTATAAGTCACTCTGGAGCATAATTCGCACCAGCCAAAAATGCATAAAAGAGAAGAAAAAACATATATAAGTCGCACTGGAGTATAAGTCGCATTTTTGGGGTGAAATGTATTTGATAAAATCCATGACCAAGAACAGACATTTCATCTTGAAATGCAGTTTAAAATAATAACAGATTAGAGAACATGGTGAATAGGTGTACGTATGCTAACGCTAACACCTTCAGCTACATGAGGCACAGACAGAACTGTGGTAAGTGTCTGGTATGTTAACGTAACATATGAACAGTTATTCAGATAACTATAGCATAAAGAACATGCTAACAAGTTTACCAAAGCATCAGTTTTACCCCAAATCACTAAATCCATTGAATTCTTCTTCCTCTGTGTCACTTCTAAACAACTCCACAAACTCCAGAGGAAGAGGAAGTGCAGATTCTTCTTCTGCGTCGCTTAGAGCCTAGAGCGCCCTCTTGTGGTTGCCTGTGTGAAAATAACGAATAATATCACATATAAGTCGCACCGGAGTATAAACCACAGCACACACTGGGCTGAATATTAACCACAAATGATCCGGGCTCGTATCCATTCATCTGCAGCGCTGCCAAAGGATTCCATCACCACGAGGCCGAAGTTACATTCTGCCGCTGTGCCATCGGGCAAGTCACTTCACTCAGTACAGTGGTGGTGGTTTGTGAGGTTAGCGGCTTCTGTCACTGAACTATTGCACGTTGGACCGATTAAAACCATGGGGACAATGGTTCTTTTAGAATTTTGGTGGAATCTAGACAGACTTTTTTAGAAATTCCTTGCATTCATTCATTTTTCTCCCTTTCTTACTTTTAACAGGTGTTTAACGATTATATATTTGCTTGGATTTTCTTTGCATGAGACAAAACATTGCTTTCTTTTGTCTTTGAACACATTTTGCATCACCATGAATGTACAACTTTTCAACTTTACAAGAGACTGAAAAGAGGACCGTAAACCAAACCGTTCTTTCTGTCTCAGAGCACCTGCAGCAGCCCGTCATCCAGAGCATTGTAAAACCTGCCGACGACTTCTGCTTTTTGTATCTGCACTGCTCGTCCCCGGACTCGGGAGTCTCTCTGTCCTGGGAGAACAACCCTCACTTTCAAACCTCTAAAGACACCAAAAATGTCCTCTTGGTCCTTCTCAACAAAACCAAGAGCGCCGCAGAGTTCACCTGCGTCTCCAGGAAAAACAGGGACAACGCCACGAAAACCGTCTCTCTTAAGTGTGAAGGTGAGAACGAACTGAAGATGTTGTACGAAAGAATCATTTAACCTTGATTTTTACACCAACGACAAAATCCTTCATTGTCTTCTAATAGAGCGCCACAAACCTCTAATGTGACGTTATCAAATCAAACTCTGTGAAGGATAAAGTCAAGTTAACATGGAATAAACAGCCAGATAAACAAGGACGCTTACATCTTTGGACCATAGATTGATGCAAAATTGAGATATTTTTACGTCTAAAATGGTCACTATTATTATTATAATTTTATTCTTATGATTAAATTGTGGCCCGAATAATCTTGACATAACTTACCTCTGTGAGTCCTGATTCGGTCTGTTTTGGTCCTGTGATTGGTTAAGATGTCTCTAATTATCTGCACGTTTAGAGGTTTGTTGCTTTTTAATTCTAATTGTATACTTTAGTGTTTACTCTTCATTACGCTGGACTCACTGTGTGTTGTGTGTATCCGGAAATCAAAAGTGACACACTAGAACTGGACACAGAGCAGACAATGGGTTCCTCTAGCACTCTTTTACCTCACATCGGCAATTATCTCTATCTGAACCTTCAGTCTCCATATTCAGCATTTATTTGGTGTAACATGTATGTAAAAAAGCTCAGTGTGCAATTACAATAATTGTTTTACTGCTAAAATGATAAGTTGCAGCTCCATTTTTCATGTTTTGCCTTGAATGTTCCACAGTACGGCATTAATCTGTTCTATTTCAATTGAGAAAAGTAGTCGGCAAAAAAACAAATATATTTAGTGATAAACTGAATAAATGCAGGTTAAATGTCAAACTGTGGAACAACATCTTTGGGACAGTTATGGAATTGTGTCGTGTTGAACCCAAATGTGAAGCTTGATTATGTGTTTCTTCAGATTCTCTGCTTCCCGTCACCACGACGACGTCGGCTCCTCTGGATAACACCAAACAGATCAGCAGAGATCCTATATTTCTCGTGCCTGGCTTTTTTTTAGGCGCTATAACTATGTTATTTGTGATGTATCTAAAACGGCGGAGGTAAGATGTGCTGAATGCATCATTATTATTATCTTTTTAAATATAGCGCCATTTGTGTGCGGGTCGGAGCATAACCAAACCATCCACTATAATGTCATGAATCTGGGAGCGTAATATTAATACTGTACTTTCTGGACTATAAGTCGCACTGGAGTATAAGTCGCACCAGCCAAAAAATGCATAATAGAGAAGAAAAAAACATATATAAGTCGCACTGGAGTATGAAATGCAGATGCAAGTGTGAAAATAAAGAAGAATTTCACTCCGGAGTATAAGTATAAGTACAAGTATATAAGTATAAATATAAGTATAAGTCGCACCCCGGCCAAAACTATGAAAAATATTTTAAAAATAGTTAAAATATTATTGATTTTGTTTAGAATATGTGAGCGTGTAAATGATTTTCCTTAAAAACTCTAAATACGTCATTCTGTCAAACCAGTTCATGCTTCATACTTTTCCGACAGAGGTCCGGCCGCCCGCTTGTCTCCGATGAAAGCTTTAAACGTAGTTACTCCATGGCAACAAACGGGTGACGCAACCAGGCAAAGTTAAAGGTCCGAGCAGAGAGAGAAACCTGTTCAGAGGAAGAAGGAAAGTCTGTTTGTTTGAGGAATCGCCCATAAATTGAGTCTTTGCATGAAGTTTAATGCCAAGCTGCGGAACATTTGGGCCAAAGAGCAGGTGGCGGACCCTCAGCGGAGAAGTTACACGTGTCTTTAAGTAAAGTCGGGGCGGAAAGGTTTCTCTGCTCGTTTGTTTATCAGGGACAATGATCATGTTGACCTTCATGAGAGATTTGACCTCTACTGACCCCCGGCAGTGGCCAATCAAACGCCATGGATGTTATATTAATACAATCATCAAGTCATTATTTAGTCAAACTAGTCCCACTAAAAATACTTTCAGTCACACACTATTCACATATACTGTATTCACATATATTCACATATATTCCATGCAAAGACATTTGTTTTCAGCTATGACCAAATGTGCACTTCTAATAGTATTTTTTTGTTTTGTTTGTTTGTTTCCAGGAGTTATTTAGTAACTTAGGACGGAGTAACGTTTGAGGTAAACTCCATTTTCGTTAAAAATGAAACAGATGGACAGTTTTCTCTGCTCAAGACGAGTGGAATGTTTAATCTTCCGCTCTTTCAACGTGGAAGAACTAAAAGAACTGATCTCAACACAAACGTTATGAATGAATGTTCTCTCGGCCAGGACTCTCAACGCTTTTTGAAGTTACAAGTACTTTACAAACTTTAACAACAATATGAAATACTTATATTTTTATATTAACTTATTATCAATAAAGTATTTGTCCTGTTTGGACTGCTGGATCAGTGAAAGAAATATTCATGTTTTTTTTCCAATAAATATTTGTATGCATTTTAAAATAAATTGTACTTCTACTTTTATTGCACCATAATAAGTATTTATACTTCATACACTGTAAAAGCTGATGTGAGTTCAGACACATTCACTGCAGAGTCGTGTTCGCGTTCTGAAAGCTGAACAGGAAGTGGTTGAATGCTAAACCAGCACTTCCTGTAGGTTCAACGAGAAACATCCTCTTCTCCATGAGCAGAAACCAAAGCTGTAGTTATAACTTATTGTACTGACTTATTTTAAAGTATAACATGGAAAAAGCACCTTTAACTGAGTGAAGCCAAATCAAAACTATTGAAAACTATTTGGTACAAAAAATATGTTTATTTAAGTCACTCTTGAATAAAAAACAAAGAAAAACACTTGGACACATTTGCAAATAAGAATCCTTAGTAAACTATAAACACATTTGTTTATCCACTTAAAGACATTCACGAGCATTTGTGGATAATATAAACATTTTAATAAACCACTTACATATCAACATGTGTGTTAATTAACATGTAGATGTTTGTAAGAGCATTCATACATAGCTTGATACGTTGATAATAAACAAATAGTGCTTATTAATGCATAATAAATAGTTCACTAAGGAGTCTTATATTTAATGCATTACCAACGCGATGTTGAGATATAATCTTATCTACAAAATATACAACAACCTGTGTTAATGCATATATTAAATAATACTTCCTGGTTCACATTTTGTTGCCTGGTAACTTCCTCCTCTGCGTCTCAGTGATGCTCTGAGCAGTGATGGAACATGCAGCCTGGCTCCAGCAACAGGAACATGTCAGATTACACATTCTTGGTGTTATAATCAACTAAACTTCACACAAACTGGTGCAGAAATATATAAAATAAATTATATATTCTTTGTAGCACATACAAATCTCCAGTAGAGGGCAGTATTTTACAGCTTCATGTTGTTGTAGCGCTGAGCAGCTGTTGGGCCCCTGAGCCACCAGAGGGCCCCCAAGAGCACATGCAATTTTAAAGCAAATATAAAACATGTTTAGCCAACGGCACAACACTAAAGTCCACCATACAACTGGACATGCATGAAAAGGACACTCCCAGTCCAGTCCATGGCAACAGACCGATTTTATGCCATGTTGTTTTTAGCCACTATTTCTGTTTTTTCACCTCTGTTTTTCGATTTAACATAAAACAAACGGCGTCAGTGGCCGTGATTACAGCTGTTGTGAGATGGGACCCATGCGTGGTCAGGCCCAAGTGGCAGTGACAGGCATGGGACACCGAGGACCTCATGGGACACCGAGGACCTCATGGGACACCGAGGACCTCATGGGTCACCTGTCATTTACAAGAAAATCATCCATCCATTTTCTACCGCTTGTTCCCTTTCGGGGTCGCGGGTGACTGGGGCCTATCCCAGTGACTTCGGGCCTTAGGCGGGGCACACCCTGGACAGTGGCCAACTCGTCTCAAGGTCAACACAGAGACATAGACATCACAGACAATCATTCACTCTCACATTCATTCACTAGGACCAATTTAGAGTGACCAAGTCTTTGGACGGTGGTAACACGGGGAGAACAAGCAGACTCCACCCAGAGGAGAACCCCAACAACATCTTTGCAGATACTTTACTATAGTTTTTAAGCTATTCTTTGCCCACAGCAAGTAGTTGTGCAATAGGTTGAATGTATGTAGAAACCTGAAGAAAACCAATCTGGCCTATATCTGCATTGTTTTTTCAGTCCCTGTGTTATTTCTTTCCCATCCTCATGAGCAGCCATGGACAGGCCCCGATCCACCTGTCAATCACGGCCCGTCTGACCTCTGGGAGACGATGACCAGACGGCACATGATCGTAAAGTATCGGGGAAGCGCGTTTTCCGTTCCAATCGTCTTGACTCGAGGCTCAACGTTGCATTCGACTGAACTGAATCTGGTCGTACACCGTCTGCGGCTGAAGCGAAGCCAAACACACAGTATATTCTTTACATATCAGGAATCTCAACACACACTGTGATGCTGCGTGTGATTAGTGATCTTACTTTTGGACCGGGTCGGACTGGGCTGGGTTTGGGGTCAACGGAGTCATACAGAGAACAAGGCGATGTAACCTGAGAGAAATATGTCGTTTAAACCAGAACATCTGAGGTCAGCCTGAAAACTATTACACATGATCTGGTATTTAGTCATGATAAGACTTCATTGTAACAAATTATCCAAGTTATAAATTCTCTATGTCCATTATGATGATGAGAAAAGAGAATTTGCTACAGAAATCATTATCAATCAGATCTTACATGGGCTTTATAACTCAATCTGAAGTGATTTTTTGGTTAAATCCACCCCTGATACGACAGTTTTATGTAATATTATTGGAATTGAAGTTCAGATGGAATCAAATACAATCATGCAAAGTTATAATTGACTCACTTTTTCGCTTGTGACGTCGTCGATCTCGGCGTACACGGTGAGTTCATCGTTGCATTCTGAAAGGTATTGAGAGACTCAGCAGATCATTACAGTTATGGACGTTTAAGATGGACCAGAGGACACGTGACAGTTGTTCTCTTACCGCTTTGTCTCTTTTTGCGGCGACGATATGCAAAAACCAAACAAACGACGATGCTGATTGTTGCACAGACAAGTGCTACTATGAGCAGGATTCCAATGAAACCTGAGGAAAACAGGTACAACGTTAAAATCAACTGCAGACATCATGATAGAGCTCAATAATGGCAGAAATGGAACTGATTGTCGTGCTCATTTCTGGTCATTTACAGACATTATGATTAGCTTGTTTCAACTTTTGACTGCTTTGTTTTCGCTCACAAAAGAAATTCGTAATAAAAACACAAAATAACCTTCATAAGAGTAATGCTAATTTAATAAGAGGAGCCTGAAAATAAGAGGTTAGATTGAAATAGGCTTGTTATTCTGACTCTATAAAGCATTAATTAAACATTTCTTTTGGGATAGTGCCTTTGGAAACATAAAACTACTTGTTTTGTGTGAGGAAAAAGGTAATTTTACATCTAATTCTGACAAAAAAAGCAATAAAATTGACATTATTTGTACATGTAATTAAGTATAATGAATATGAAATACATCCCCAAATGCGACATATTTCATAAAGTTGACTTTGACGTACTTTTATCAGGTTTATCATGTTTACCAGGTGATTGGCAGTTGACGTCAGCGCTCGCGGACGCCTCACTGACGTTATTAGAAACAGAACATTTGAAAGTGATGTCTCCCTCTGGTGGTGTGAGGCTGTACTGCAGCCTGGCTCCACTGTAGTTGGCGTTGTTCACTGTCCACCTGTAGCTCACGTGTTTGACAGACTTTGAGACGCACTCGGCCCAAACCACACAGGACTCATTTGAGATGTGAGTGATGTTGATCACAGTCAATGTTGGACTTGTCAAGACTTCTGCAGAGACAAAAAGTACAAATAGATTCAGAGTTTATGTGTTTTAGATCTGCAGCGCTTTAAAAACATCGCGGTCAAATACATGCCACAGCTTACAGTTCAATAAAACACATCATTGTCTATTGAGATTGTGATGGATTTGCAATTCAAACCATAACATAAGCAGTTTAGATCTAAAAAGGCGTAGTCATGGAGATGGGACCATTGACTTTATGCTATAAAATGCAGTATTGATCCCTTCATAGTTGCAATGGATTTGAATTTACTTTATTTTTTCATTGAACAAGGCTACACAATGTTCCTGAAGCTTACGTGACCCAGAGTACATTTTAGTTTTAGTAATAAACTCATTTAAGTGTGGGGAAGTGGGTGGAGGTAGGGGGTAGGTGAAAACGGACATTTTCTGAGCTCTCACATGTTCAAACCAATCCATAAGAAGCATTAACATTTGAGAAGACCTAACAATTAAATAAACTAATACCAGAATCGTGTGCATTTCAGAGCCTGTTTGTCGAAAGCTGAGCACAAATGACAAATATAGAAAAGCATTTTAAGAGCTGACCTATAATAAAACAGAAAGTACCAGTGTTTCACAACAATAAGAGCATTTATAGATGATGTGTCTATAGCAAAAACCTCCTACAGCAGAAAGAACACATCTAAACTAGAATGAAGAGCAAAGGAAACGATGACTGTTTTGCACTTTGCACTCACACGCTGGAAAAACAGTTTCACTCCTCACTATAAATGAGGTTTGTGTTTTCTCACAGGTCACACACGCTATTTTAAACATTTTAATACAGAGGAACATGAGGTTATCTCTTTGAATGGATGTGGGTGGAATCTACAGCTTTTTTGCGTGTTGAACCTTATCCGACAAGATCAAATTAAACCATTTCCTAACAACGAGAGACATGCAATAACGAGCAAAACAGCGCCGTGCTGATGCTCAAGGAATCTGCAAAAAAAGTCAGACGAATTTACGATAAAAGCCACCGTGAAGAGGAACAGGAAGTCAAAGGGCACGTTTGACATAAATAGTGCTGTTTACGACGAACAAAGTGTAAAATCATGTGCTAAATATGTAACTGTCTAATACTAAATGCCCCACAAGCACATAATATGTCTTTTTTAAACAAATGCAATGCTATTTATGACAACTGCATGACAATAACATTCGAATAACTGAAGCTGTGTTTTGAATAACATGTGATTGAACAGAAAACTTGAGTTAAATATAGTTTTGCACATCAGTCTCACCTTGTACCATTAGTCTGATGCACTGTGTTAGTCTTTGTGCTGCTTCTCCCGATGAGACAAAAGTAAAATCCGCAGAATCTGTGATCTTCAACTCTTTTACAGTTAAACTATAATTTGTTTTGTCCATTGTCGCTCTGCCAGAAAACTTGTTTCCACTATAATCCATGTTTAAGTCTGCAACTTTTATCTCGCCATATTTCCACAGTGCTGTAGAGAGCGTTTCTTTCACTGGTTCTGGTGGTGACAACACGATGGTTCCTCCTTCTCCTTCATAACGCTCGAGACAAGCCTCAAGAGCTGAAACAAATAAGATTCAAAACATTATAAAAACATAAAACTGGCTCGGTTAAAGGTGCACTGTGTAACTTTCCCCTGCAAACTGTCTCCATCCATCAATGTTCCATAGTCCAGCCTTAAACGTACATGTGCTTTTTTTATTGCATTTACTGTGAGTGGGGGCGCCTCTCCACAGAGCTGACCTGTAACTTGGCCTGGTGGTGACCCGCTTGTCTTAAAGGAGTTAGATCTGACACTCAGGCGATGCTATTTCCATGGATAAAAGTTAAATAGTTGGACATTCAAATAAAACAGAACAGAAATAGGACAATGCGAGAGCACATTTTCAGTTTGACCATTTCTCCATTTTGATGACAAAACATTTGAACATTTACTGAGAGAACCTTTTCTATAAACAGTATAAAGTAAGAGTTATTCAAATGGTTTTATAATATAGAGAAGTGAAAAGAAAGCCGTGCTCCACTGTGGCCAGGGCTTTTAACAAACAAAATCACATTAATAACATGATATTCTTGGTATTAGTTTGACAACACAGTTTATGCATAGATTTGATCAAAGCTTGATCTTGTGCCAATGCAAAAAAAACACACACACACACACAAAAAACTGCTCAGAAGAAGAAGAAGAAGTTAAACAGTGCAAACAGGGGCCGACAGTTAAGTGATTTTGCTGACCACACACATGCAGAGTGCGTTGAACCTTATTAAATGTGCTTTATGCAGCATTTGTATCACTTTTTCATGATATATTTTGCCTTTATTGCGTGCAAACCAGTTCCAACCACCAGTTGCATGTGTTATTGTGGTCAAACAATGCAAGTCAGGCCATCACAACGTACTGCAATATACATTAAAGGACATTAATTTGCTTAGAAAGTGCACATACCGTGACTCCAGACTCCGAGCAGCAGCAGAGCATTGTGGGCAAAGAAAAGAATGAAACAAATGGGTCGTTCTGCGAGCATGTCTGCATCTGCACCGCGCTTCCTCTTCTGTGCGAGCGACAACTGTGCCTGACCGAGCTGCAGTCGGTGTGGGCGGTGTCCAAACCGTGATGATATTATTTATGTTTTAGAGCCTCCCTATTAGTCGAAAAATGTCTGAGAATCATGCAGAGCCTTTCACACCCTTTATGTACAGGAAGAGCACAGCCACATCCTGGCATCTGATCAACATTTCAGTCTATTAGTGATGTTTTACTGATGTGTTTTTAAGTGTCCATAAAACTAAGAGTGTAAATATGGCAAATGTCAGCGTATTAAACAAATCCTCATATCGTCAAAATCCATTATTAAACATACACTCTTTGTTTAAAAATCTGTGAGCGAGTATTTCTCAGTAAGAATCCTCTTTCTTTGACACATATCGGTGATTGTTTTGAACACTACTGGACGATTGGGGGATTACACCGACTTTATACCTTTAAAAACATAACATTCTAGTCCAGTGAGTTTCATTTGATCATTTGTTTATCTAAAAGGTGCTTTTTTTTCAGGACGACAGCGCCATCTGCAGGACGACAGCCCCAGTATCCCGGGTGTGAGAGAGCGGAAAGGCCCCCTCATCCAGGTTCAGTCCCAGTGATGTGTTTGCTCCATCCCAGTCCATAATGTGGTAATAATGTTTTAATGTCGTTGGTGTTATGCTCTTTTTCAGCAGTATTTCTTAATATATAATGCTTAAAGCTTAATATAGAATGTTACTTTTGAGACATTAAAGAAAACACATAGTAAAAATGTGTCACTGGTGTTACAGCCGCCTATTAAATAAATAGAATACAGTAGCCAAGTGTCCATGCTATAATAAAGGACTTTTAATACTTTCATACTAAAGATATTGTTCATATCGTTGGGTAATAATAGAACGTTTACTTCATCTGTTTACAAGCCTACTTCTTCATTACTTGCAGTGCAGTAACGTACAGTAAATAGCACTTGATAAACCACGTCCTCTTATACTACGGTAAATCGTATTATTGTTATTTAATGTATTTACTGAATGTTTCTGT
This sequence comes from Eucyclogobius newberryi, assembly GCF_026437365.1. Lineage (NCBI taxonomy): Eukaryota > Metazoa > Chordata > Actinopteri > Gobiiformes > Gobiidae > Eucyclogobius > Eucyclogobius newberryi. The sequence goes on along the minus strand of NW_027315857.1, from coordinate 19,181,248 downwards.
GCAGTTTTTTCATGTTAAATATTCAAAATCCGTTATTTCTTGTGCATAGGTTTTTCTTAGTCATTTTATTTAGACTTTTATTGCATGTTTTCTTACCATCTGTGTGATCAAAACTATGAAATATGACCTCATCTCATATCTGAAAACAATATAAACTTACCAGAACGACTATATTATTGTCAGTGATACTTCGTGAGAGTCCGACACAATAGAACTTCCGATAAAGGTTGACAGAGCGTTGTGTGCAAAGGTCGGGGCCGAGATGAAAAAGCCACAAAGTGAAACTCAAAAATATTGACACCACCAAACCACTGCCTGCTTATAAATGTGAGCACACCCCACCAGTTTCCAACGAAAGCCTTTCTCATAAGCGCATTCATGACGTCGTTATTTCCATGGCAACGTCGTTTAGCTTAGAATGTTCCGCCACATTCCGTTAAAGGGAAGGGAACATCTGAGCCTGCGATGCTTTTGTTTGTACGTTTGCGAGTCATTTTTAGGATCTCCGGTGTCTCCTCTGCGCCAGGAGCGGTGGTCGGCTGTGGCTGCAGGGGCCTGGCTTGGGGCCCCCCTGGTGGAGGTTTGGTGTTCGCCCCATCTCTCCTCTGGGCCCTGTATCTGTGTACAATGGCTTGGGGGCCCCCTGGTGGAGGTTTGGTGTTCGCCCCGTCTCTCCTCGTGGCCCTGTGTCTGTGTCCTGTGGCTTGGGGGCCCCCTGGTGGAGGTTTGGTGTTCACCCCGTCTCTTCTCAGGGCCCTGTGTTTGTGTCCTGTGGCTTGGGGGCCTGGTTTGGGGGCCCCCTGGTGGAAGCTGTGGGTGGTTCTCTGCTCCTGGTGCAGACAACTCCTCTGAAAGAGCTTTCTTATTTGAATACTTATAGTTTATTTTTCCAGTTTTTAAATGTAGATAAACAGAACGAGACAAACTAATGACATCTATAGACGCAACATAACTGTCCCATCTCGTCAAACGCTGGTCAAAATTGTCCATCTTCCTCACCCTTTTTACCTGCTTTTTCGTCTGTCTTTTTTGTGTAATTTTTGTGTTGTTTTTTCATTTTTCGAATTATCTATTACTATGTCTTTCATCATCGTCTTTGATCATTGGCTCGGTTTGTGTGTTTTTCCTTTCCTCTTTTCCTTTCCTGCTGCTAAAAGTATGCTATGTAAGTTATTCATGTACCGTGTCCATGGCAGGAGTTCTGAAGTCCAGTGAGATGCCAAATGCCGAAGACAAATTGCAGTTGCTCCGTTGATCTCCAGCATCCCTGAACGGCCGGACATTCGCAAAACACATGATAACAAAGCAGCGAGCAGTATTTCCAAGCAAATACTGAGCAACTAAAAAAACGTGACCTATTTTTACAGATGGTGCTTTCTCAATAGGTTCATCTGCACTCATGTTAAGTATTTAATGTGTCCCAAAATGACACAGGGAGTAAAGGATCAATACATTGGCTGTAGGGTCAGGTTTGTGCAAAAGTTTGTCCAATTTGCCCCAACTTTACTCAGGATGTTTTCAAAGTAGCTGTAATTGGATAAATGCAAGATAAAGTTTAATGTCATAGTGTGGAACCTTCTAGGTTAAACAATAACCTCCAACGTGTCATTTGTCAACTCACAAAACACAAATGCAGAAAACATATGTAAAGGAATAAGACAGCGTGGGTTCATTGAAGTTATTGTGGGCTTTTTACAATGATGCATTCCAATAAACTGCTATTTTCTAAGTATTTGAGTTGTTTTCTCTCAGCACCAGCCATGTTTGTATTAATAATAAGAATGCGTCAAATGTAATGCCTGACCCGCCAGCCCCGCCCACATTCTGTTCGAATGCGTCTCGGTCTGGACTCGGAGTCAATAGCCAATGAGATCGTCGGTAATCCAGTTACCGACAACGCGTTACACTGAGATACGGAAGTAGCGCTTTCCACCCCCGTTCCAAAACAGTCAAGATGGCGGACCCGGCTCGTGACCCGGCTCGTGACCCAGTGTTTACTTCTGCTCTCGCTTCGGTTTGAACGATCAGGAATGTCCGCTCTACTCGCCGTGATGAACGTGCGTTAGATGCGGTTATACGAAGGGCGTCATCGCGATTCACACACATTGACATGGCCTACGTAATATCCGATTAAGCGTGTCGCGTTTTTTGCGTCACTTCTGGGTTTATGTGATTGGTTCTGTCTCTGCTCTAAACTCCGCCCTGGAAATTGAACGGTCAAGCCCCAGACCCACACACAGTTTTGAGAAGTAGTTTGCCAAAACGTGTTGGGAATGGCTGGTCGGACAATCAGATCTAGGTTGGGTTCACAGTTTGGTCCTGGCTCTGGTCTTGATGTCTTGACGAGCGTCGAGAGAGATTACTCGCAGATTTACGAGGGGTTCGTTTTTGGATCCAGTGTGTGATGGCGATCTAGTGTAACAGTTTGTGCAACAACATGGGGATTACAGGAAACCCAGTGAGAGAAGTGCTGACTTTACTCTGAAAGAGGAAGTGAAACGACGAGCGACAGTGAGATGCAGATACAGTGACTCACTCCGTAAGAGCAGAAGCTACAGACACGCCCTGCAACACGCTACAACGCACATTTATTTCATTTGAGGTCAGTTCAGACTCGGGGTCTGGCAAAGTAAAATATTTTTTTTTAAAGACACATAATATTCAAAAGCAACATTTTTGAGCAATTTTATAACATTATTCCCTCATCAGTTGTATTAACCGTCACACTTGTTTCATTAATCCTGTTTAAGTCCCCTCCATTTCCCACTTTTGTGATGTCATGAGCTGTTTTTAAGTCCATAAATCATTGTCAGACTCGTTCTGACAACATTTAAAAGCACCGACAATCCACCGCAACAAACTGTTATGGACGTTTACATCTGCTTTTCCTGGTCCTCTCTGCACCGGAAAAGCCCTCAGAGCTTTCAAGAGCGCGGACTGAGTGTCTGATCCTAAAATATAACACCAGGACAGTTGGAAATAAGACTTGTTAAAACTGTCTGCAAGTACGCTAACGTTTATTAGCATAGCCACGCGCGCTAATAATATGTAAAGTATGCACGAGTCGCAGAGGGAGACGAAGAAGACAAGAGGGTTTTATACACTTTCGCGCCACCTACTGGATTTTGAATTGTTGCACAACCCCATACTGCCACACTAGTATTAGCATTAGCTGCTAACTAACTGAAACAAACAGCTCAGTCCACTGGTCCCTTCTGACCATTAAAGGGACAATATGTCACATTTCTGGACAAACTGGGTCTTTATGATTTTACAGAAGAGGAATCCTTTCTTTTTTTTACCCAGAGTGAATGTTTGTCTTTGTGTCTATGTCTCCGTGGTAACCCTGTGATGAGCTGGGCCCTGTCCAGGGTTCGCCCCGCCTAAGGCCCAAAGTCACTGGGATAGGCTCCAGTTTCCCCCAGAAAATGAATGAATGAATCCTTTGTTTTGAGACTTTTTATTGGCCCCGCCCACAGTGATCAAGCGGCTTTAGTCTTCAAGATGATCACTTCAGAGCGCAGGCTACAAACCCTCCATTTAACACATTTACTTACACTTATTTACATTCACTCATTTACATGCAAGTTCAGTCAATGACAACATCAATAGTGATATAATAGTGAGCTACTGCTGCTCAATGGAATAATCAATTGCAAATATGAACATGTTACATACAATATCTGACATGTTTATTCTCTCTAAGCTGTTATTTATTACACATCCTGTTATGAAGAAATGTGGGCCGTCACATTAATATAGTCGCTTCTTTCTCCACCATCTGTGTACAAAATAATAATTAAAACAATATTATATTGTGATATATTGAAATGTTCCTTCCAATGGTGCACTGTGTAAGGTTTCTGGTGGAGGGTCTGATACCCGCTTGTCTCTATGGAGATGTTGACATGTCCCACAATGTGCTATCTCCATGGAGACAAGGAGTAGACAAGATCAAGTTACAGGTCAGATCTGTGGAGAGGTCCACTAATAAAAATGCATGTTTAATGACAAACAATAACATCTCTGAGCAGGCGCCGTCCCCCAGAAAAGTTCCATCGTTCACCTTAAAATATCTTCTAACTTTACCATTTTCTGAGACTCTGAGAGATTCATAGACGTTTACGTCACCTGCAGAAAATGTTACACATGTCAAATGATTAAAGCTCTAAAATGTACTTTGTTTAGTTGAACTGACTGTGAAGAAGAGCGGAGTAGAGCCGCTGCTCATGGTCCACAGGCTCATTGTGGGCGTCGTCCTCCAGACCAGGTTCAACAGAGCTAAAGCATCGAAATGATTCATTTATTAAAAACACAAACACTGATCGAGTGGTTACTATATGTTTAAATGAACTGATAAAACCAACCTTTCCTCACGTTTGTCTGTAAGAATATTGAAATAATTCATGTTTATGTGTTGCAATAGTTTTTTGCATAAATCATTCTCTTACCTTTAGTTTTTTTGTACCAACACAAACCGATCAGAGAGAAGAGGACGAGCAGGACAACAACACACACAAGGATCATAGCAGCTAAAACAGCACCTGAAATATACAAGTTTGAATGAATATGTGTTCAACAATACTTGTGTGTGTGTGTGTGTGTGCGTGTGCGTGTGCGTGTGCGTGTGCGTGTGCGTGTGCGTGTGCGTGTGGGTGTGTGTAATAATGTACTTGATATTTAGCATTGTCCATATTCTGAATTTGCACATTTGGTCATTTATTGTGCAAAATAGTATTTTACAAATAGTATTTTAAACAAAATAAACTGTATTTTACTTTAAATTTCAGTTCCATTTACAGGTATGTGGTAATGGTATATTTTAACGTTTACGTTTTTAATATTTTTACTCCTTTTTTGAAATTGTTGTACTTTTTCCTAATTCTGTTAGATCTGAGTGCTGCTTTTGACACTGTTGATCATGGGATCCTCTCACAGAGACTAGAGGACTGGGTGGGCATCACTGGCACTGCTCTAAACTTGTTATGGTCCTATCTGGAAGACAGGAAGTACTTTTTTGTATTGGTAACTGTGTCTCAGACCACATGACCCTGACCTGTGGAGTGCCCCAAGGGTCAGTCCTGGGACCTCTTCTGTTCAACCTTTACATGCTGCCGTTAGGTCAGACTAGGTGTGACTTATCACAATGATGCAGACGAGTCGGATCTATGTTTCACTGTCGGCAGGTGAATATGGACCAGTGGATTCTGTCACTGCATCCAACAGATCAGTGAGTGGATGCAAAACAACTTTCTCCAGCTGAACTCAGACAAGACTGAAATCATTGTCTTTGCCAAAAACAAAGAGAAAGTGTTAGCGGTCACCTCTAGAGTCTCGCTCTAAAACCTACAAACCAAGTTAGAAATCTGGGGGTAATAATGGACTCAGACTTGAACTTTAATAGCCACATCAAATCAATAACATCAGCAGCTTTTTACCATCTAAAAAACATTGCCAAATTCAAAAATATAGTGTCTAAACCAGACTTAGAGAGACTTATCCATGCGTTTGTCTCCAGTAGATTAGACTGTAACGGCCTGCTCACTGGTCTCTCCAAACGAGCTGTAAAACAGCTGCAGTACATCCAGAACGCTGCTGCTCGGGTCCTGACCAGAACCAGGAAGTATGATCACATTAGTCCTGTTCTCAGGTCTCTGCACTGGCTCCCTGTGGCTCAGAGAAGAGACTTTAAAGCAGCTCTGCTTGTGTCTCTCCATGGCCTAGCACCAAAGTACATCTCGGACTGTAATGTGAGTCAGTGAGTCAGGACTAAACATGGACCGGCCTCCTGCTGGTGCCAGAGTCAGGACTAAACATGGACCGGCCTCCTGCTGGTGCCAGAGTCAGGACTAAACATGGAGCGGCCTCCTGCTGGTGCCAGAGTCAGGACTAATCATGGACCGGCCTCCTGCTGGTGCCAGAGTCAGGACTAAACATGGACCGGCCTCCTGCTGGTGCCAGAGTCAGGACTAAACATGGAGCGGCCTCCTGCTGGTGCCAGAGTCACGACTAAACATGGACCGGCCTCCTGCTGGTGCCAGAGTCAGGACTAAACATGGACCGACCTCCTGCTGGTGCCAGAGTCAGGACTAAACATGGACCAGCCTCCTGCTGGTGCCAGAGTCAGGACTAAACATGGACCGGCCTCCTGCTGGTGCCAGAGTCAGGACTAAACATGGACCGGCCTCCTGCTGGTGCCAGAGTCACGACTAAACATGGACCGGCCTCCTGCTGGTGCCAGAGTCAGGACTAAACATGGACCGGCCTCCTGCTGGTGCCAGAGTCACGACTAAACATGGACCGGCCTCCTGCTGGTGCCAGAGTCAGGACTAAACATGGACCGGCCTCCTGCTGGTGCCAGAGTCAGGACTAAACATGGACCGGCCTCCTGCTGGTGCCAGAGTCAGGACTAAACATGGACCGTCCTCCTGCTGGTGCCAGAGTCAGGACTAAACATGGACCGGCCTCCTGCTGGTGCCAGAGTCAGGACTAAACATGGACCGGCCTCCTGCTGGTGCCAGAGTCAGGACTAAACATGGGGAATCTGTGTTTCAGTTTTATGCAGCTAAAATCTGGAACATTCTTCCTGAAGATGTGAGACAGGTTCTACTCTGACAATGTTCAAATCTAACCTTCTTTGTTTACTATGAAACTAGCCTCTTTGTTTACTATTGGCCCTTTTATGAATGAATCTAATACATAGATTTTAATAAAGGCAGAAATGTTCTGGTCATTTTCAGAAATTATTAGCTTGTTTCTACTTTTAAATGCTTTGTTTTTTATTTTTTAAGAAAAGAGTAATGCTAATTTAATAAGAGGAGCCTGCAAATAAGAGGTTTGATTGAAGTAAGCTTGTTATTCTGACTCTATAAAACACTGATTAAACATTTCTTTTGGGATAGTGCCTTTGGAAACATAAGACTACCTTTTTTTTGTGAGGAAAAGGTAATTCCACATGTAATTCTGAAAAAATAAAATTACATTATTTATATGAAATACATCCCCAACTGCGACATATTATATATTATATAATTTGATTTTGACGTACTTTTATCAGGTTTAACAGATGATTGGCAGTTGACGTCAGCGCTCGCGGACGCCTCACTGACGTTATCAGAAACAGAACATTTGAAAGTGATGTCTCCCTCTGGTGGTGTGAGGCTGTACTGCAGCCTGGCTCCACTGTAGTTGGCGTTGTTCACTGTCCACCTGTAGCTCACGTGTTTGACAGACTTTGAGACGCACTCGGCCCAAACCACACAGGACTCATTTGAGATGTGAGTGATGTTGATCACAGTCAATGTTGGACTTGTCAAGACTTCTGCAGAGACAAAAAGTACAAATAGATTCAGAGTCCAGTTTATGCATTTTCTGACATAATGTTGCTTTAACTAATCAATAATATGAACTGACTTTTTATGTCCAGTTTTGTCCATGACTAACTCCTGCTCCAAAACTATTTTCTCCACTATGACAAAATAAAAATAAACCTGATATTTCTATTTGCTGATCAGAGTTAAACAGAAATAGTTTGATATAAACTTACTCCTGAATTGTTTTTCTTCAGATGCTTTTCTTTTAAATGTAAATGTATTTAGACTTATGGAGTAGAGAGAAGCAGTAAACATCATTCTTTAGTAACGTACCTATATTGTGGATGCTGATTGGCTGGCTGAAGTGTGTGTAGTAGACTGGGCTTCCTCTGCCTCCTCTGCACCAATAGCGCCCCCTTTCAGAGATATTCAGCACTGCCACCTCTGTGGTCCGCAGCAGAGTGGCCTGTGTGTCTTTGTACCAGAAATACTTCCATCCAGAGGAAGAGGGCGCTACGGAGCAGTTCAGTGTCACTACGCCCCCTGCTGGTAAAACGCTGCCATCTGCTCCCAGACTGACCTTGATCGCTGATTTAGAAAAAGAAAAAAGTGTGCATTACTTATTTTACTTATGTCAATTTAGTGAGGCGTCCACTGCTTGTCCCTCTGGAAATGATTTAGCTTAGAATATTCCACAATATCAAAACAGGATGCATGATGTTTAAGGTATTTTAGCATCACAAACAGTTTAGCAAACTTTGGTAAATTCCAGCGAAAATGTACATTTTTAATCTGAACAAATACTGTAGATTTAAAATATATATGTGCTCTTTTGCTGATAAAACATTCTCTATAATTCACAGTGATTCAATACTGACCCCTTGTGGCCATGTCTTTAACACAAGCAGAAACACATGCCTAATACAGCCTTTGTTAGTTTGCTCTAAACATCTTTTAATTTTAGTCTCTTTAAGAATGTGAAACAAACGTATCTTAGATTAGAGGCGACATATGATAAAACACTTTGTGAGATCAGATTTGCATGTTTGACATCACAGGTGACCACTCTTTAATATGAGGACATTATACTGCGACTTACTGGCCACTGTGATTGCTGGACTCCATTCTGCAGAATAATATGCGTTCATTCTCCCTTTGCACCAGTATTCTCCAGAATGGGCCTCTGAAGCGTTGCTGATGTCATAGTTCTTCCCTGGTGTTGGAGAGATCTGACTGGTAGTTTTCCACTCGTAGCTCCACCTCTGGTTCTCATAATCCTCGATTTCACAGGTCATATTGACCGTCTCTCCAGGTAAAAACTCTGAGTTTTGAACTTTCACTGTGGCTTTGTTCAATACTGTGGAGGAAACAAAAACTGGACAGATATAGATTAAACTAAAACAATCATCCATTATAGAGCATTTTATTTCCCCACTCACATAGTGCCTCAACTTTGACTGTGTTACTTTCTTCAGTTAAAAATGTATGGCCAGTGAAGACGTTGACTTCTCCCCGGCATGTGTATCCTCCAACATCGCTCCCAGTGATGGTTTGATCGTCTTCAAACTTGTGTTCATAGTCGGATTCAACCACAGTCCATTGATACCTCCAGTTCTGATCAGAGCCATTGACAGAGCAGGTCAGATTGGGCCATCCATGTCCCCCCCGCACCACTGTGTCTCCTTGTGCGGTCAGAACGGCCTTGGGGTTGTCCCATTCTGGGGCCCAAGATTGTATGACTATAATAGACAGAGTTTACTTAGAAATGTATAACTTCTAAAGTTTGTCCAAACCAAACGGAGCTGATTACCTGTTGTCTGTTTGCAGAGGACGACACAAAACACTGAAATAAAAACACAGAATAAACACAGTAACGTCTTCTGTTGTGAGCCATGTTTAAAGTCATAGTGAAGTCAAGTTTAGTACTCACAGATGAAGCGCAGTGTCCAGAGCAGAGAGACTTCCATCCTCACAGTCTGAACAGAAGCCTCTTTAGATAAAGCCTCAACTTTATTTGTATTTCCTTCTTTTTCAAACCTCAGTCTCTAAAGCAGGATGCACCCAAACCAGGAAACAAGTCATAAGTTATCAGAAATGTTCAGCTTCCATTTTAATGTAATGGGGAATGTGGTTAATATAAAAAGTGCACAAATTGTGAGTAAAAAGCTTTCATCACTTTTGCTGCGCAAAATTATTATTATTTTTTTTCGTGTGTGTGTTTGTGTTCAGCTTCATCACATTTGTGCATTAAAATATATAAACTCTATGTCGTTCGTTTAGCTTGTATTTACTCTAAAGAAATCTTTCAAATCTGAAGTGGCTCTATCTTCACTGAACTTCCTCTTCCTCTTCTCTGCATCAGGCCTTTTTCACCTTCAACCAAACAATCAACCAGTGACTATTAAAGCTACACTAGGAAACCTTTCTGGAGGTGGCTCTTCATGGAGATTATATTGCACTATGGCATTAACCTTATATATCTTGCATTTGATCAATTAGGTGTTTTTATTGTTTTTAAAAAGAGCTCATTCAATGCAAAGACATAAGAGACAAACACCAGAGAAATTATGAAGAGCATTTTATTTAAACTAGAGTTTGTCAGAGGAAAATACATAAAACCTTCAGGTCACAGAGAGAAAGTGGAATGAACACATCACTTTTGTTTGCTTCAGAATCAGGTTTATTGTCATTTGTCAATGAACAAAATTCACAAACAGGAATTTGTCCTGGTGATTCTATGCAACACAAACAACAAACATTGAACAATGACTACAAAACAATGTACAATGAATAGTTACCAGATATATAAAAAAATAGGTAAGTAAAGTGAAACTAAGGTTAGAAATAGGCATGATATCTGCATAAATAAAAAATGTAGTGCAATAAGAAGTGACAGTGCAGTGAGTGCAAGGTGCTTAGGCAGTGTTCATGAGTCCAACAGAGAGGGAAAGAAACTGTTCTTGTGACGGGAGGTTCTGGTCCGGATGGACCGTAGCCTCCTGCCTGAGGGGAGTGGCCTCCTGCCTGAGGGGAGTGGCCTCCTGCCTGAGGGGAGTGGCCTCCTGCCTGAGGGGAGTGGCCTCCTGCCTGAGGGGAATGGCCTCCTGCCTGAGGGGATTGGCCTCCTGCCTGAGGGGGGTGGCCTCCTGCCTGAGGGGAGTGGCCTCCTGCCTGAGGGGAGTGGCCTCCTGCCTGAGGGGAGTGGCTCAAATAGTCCGTGTCCAGGGTGAGAAGGGTCGGCTGTGATCCGACCTGCTCGTCCCAGAGCCCTGGAGACGTACAGGTCCTGCAGAGACGGAAGTTCGCGGACGGTCACCTTCTCAGCAGAGGGCGCTGTAGTCTCTGTTTGTTCCTGGCTGTGGCCCCAGCGTACCACACGGTGATGGAGGAGGTGAGGATGGACTCAATGATGGCCGTGTAAAACTGCACCATCATCTCCGCTAGCAGCTTGGCTTTCCTCAGCTGCTGCAGGAAGTACATCCTCTGCTGATGGTGAGCTCCCACTTGAGGTCCCGGGTGATGGTGGTGCAGAGAAAGCGGAGGGAGTCCACAGTGGAGATGGGGGAGTCTGTGATGATGAGGGGGGGCTGGGGGGCTATGACTTTCCTGAAGTCCACGATCATCTCCACTGTCTTCTGGGCGTTGAGCTCCAAGTCATTACTGCTGCACCAGGACACCAGCGGCTCCACCTCCCTCCTGTAGACGGACTCATCCCCGTCCGAGATGAGCCCGATGAGGGCGGTGTCGTCCGCAAACTTGATTAGTTTTACGGAGTCATGGCTGGAGGTGCAGCAGTTTGTGTACAGGGAGAAGAGCAGGGGAGAAAGTACACAGCCCTGTGGAGCTCCTGTGCTGATGGTCCGTGTGTCTGAGACATTCTTCTCCAGGCGCACACACTGCCTCAGATCCGTCAGGAAGTCAGTGCTCCACCTGCAGGTGGAGTCAGGCACGTTGAGCTGGGAGAGCTTGTCCTGGAGCAGAGCAGTGAGGATGGTGTTGAAAGCAGAGCTGAAGTCACAAACAGGATCCTGGCATAGGTTCCCGGGGAGTCCAGGTGCTGTTGGCTCTGTAGGCGAACTGCAGGCGTCCAGCAGGAGGAGGTGAGGGACTTGAGGTGGGGCAGGACCAGGAACTAAAATGACTTCATGACGACAGACGTCAGTGCCACAGGTCTGTATTGATTAAGTCCAGTGATCCGAGGCTTCTTGGGGACAGGGACAATGATGGACGACTTGAATTAGTTGATTTGGTTGAAAAACACTGGTCATTTCACAGTTTGTGTTCCAGTTTCTCCCTGGATTCGTCTGAAAACTGATTTTTATGTTATTCTAATGATCTCTTCATATGTCGTAGTTTCAAAGAAAGAGCAAGTTAATCACTCTTTTATTATTAAAAAGTAAAGGTGATATAGACACTGTCACTTTTTGAACTAAACATCTTGGATTTAATATCAATAATAATTAAAATGTTGAAATAGTTTACTCCAAACCCCAAACTTTTAACGCTTTAAACATGTTGTTACACACTTCGCTGCTGGAATGAAAACATCTGTTAACAAGCAGCTGCAGCGGTGCATCTTGGTACTTTGGGGCGCTAATCTTCAGCGCCCCAAACCCATAAAATTCCTCTACGATGATTGGCGGATGTGTATTCTTTTTTGCCTAGCAACAGAGGAGCCATTGGCTTAAATACAGCACAATGGGGCTGATCGAACAGGAGCCCCGGCAAGACAGCCTATTGGCTCCTACACCAAACGTGGAACTTGAAAGTTAATGTAAATATAATTCTGGAGAGTTCTAAACCCATAAAGCAAAATTATCAATAGCATCTAATTAACACAGGTTTTTTTTTCTTCAAAATGAGACATCATTTAAAAAATAAAATAAAAACAGGCAGTCAGGTCAGGTGGGGCGGCGCCCCAGCGCCCCCTATGGGCGAGCCGCCACTGGTCAGAAGGACAAGACTGACCTGGAGGAGCTTTGGCCTGAAAAAACAACACATGTTGATTGAAACATCAGAAACTTCAAATGTCACTATACTGTAAATATGACTGTATATAGTTCTAACGTATGCCATGAAAATAAGAGTTTTTTACCTTTAGTTTTGCTGCAGCGCCACAGAAGCAGCAGCAGGATGAATAAAAAGAGCCCTGCACACACAGGTCCAACCACCCACATGACAGGAAGAGGAGAGAGATCTGCTTTGGCTGCACCTGTGAACATACAATATATAAAACCTTTTTATTGTAGAACCTTTGTATATGAAGAATGGATTTACTGACTTTTAATGGACATCCAACTCTCTGCAGACGTCACAGTCTTTGTCCACAGCTTCCTTTGTCCCTCACATTTATAAAAGCCTTGGTCAGACCTGGACACTGCAGAGATGTTGAACTCTGGGTTGGTTCCATTTTGAATTATGTTTCCATTTTTATAAAATTGCACTGAAGTAAAAGTCCCTGTCCTGAGTTTACAGCTGAGAGACACAGACTGTCCCTCCATCACTGCACGCACTGGACTCAGAAGGATGATGTCACCTGTGAAGTTAAACATGTCAAAAACATGACATATTTGAAATACTCACGACTCATAGTTTAAACCAAACTCACTGTGGACTGAGATGTTGACGGCGTTGCTCATTTCTCCTGATCCAGACTCACACCAAAACACTGCTCTGGTTTTATCACGTAAACGAAACTCACATTTAGATTTATCTTTGCTCTTGTAATTATCACACTGTTGTGTTGTTATTGTGTTGTTATAAAAGCTCCTATAAAGTGTCCTGTCTGCTCCAGTGGAGTTGAACCCACAACTCAGAGTGATGACATCATCAGTGAAGTGCTGTGCTCTGTCAGGACTGACCCAGAGAGACTCTGGACCCTCAGCATCTGAGGAGCACAAGACCCAGACTTTAGAGAGTCGAGCTTTAGAGAGTCGAGCTTTAGAGAGTCGGGCTTTAGAGAGTCGAGCTTTAGGGAGTCGAGCTTTAGAGAGTCGGGCTTTAGAGAGTCGAGCTTTAGAGAGTCGGGCTTTAGAGAGTCGAGCTTTAGAGAGTCGAGCTTTAGAGAGTCGAGCTTTAGAGAGTCGAGCTTTAGAGAGTCGAGCTTTAGGGAGTCGAGCTTTAGAGAGTCTGGCTTTAGAGAGTCGGGCTTTAGGGAGTCGAGCTTTAGAGAGTCTGGCTTTAGAGAGTCGGGCTTTAGGGAGTCGAGCTTTAGAGAGTCGAGCTTTAGAGAGTCGAGCTTTAGAGAGTCGAGCTTTAGAGAGTCGAGCTTTAGAGAGTCGGGCTTTAGAGAGTCGAGCTTTAGAGAGTCAAGCTTTAGAGAGTCGAGCTTTAGGGAGTCGAGCTTTAGAGAGTCTGGCTTTAGAGAGTCGGGCTTTAGGGAGTCGAGCTTTAGAGAGTCTGGCTTTAGAGAGTCGGGCTTTAGGGAGTCGAGCTTTAGAGAGTCGAGCTTTAGAGAGTCGAGCTTTAGAGAGTCGAGCTTTAGGGAGTCGAGCTTTAGGGAGTCGAGCTTTAGGGAGTCGAGCTTTAGAGAGTCGAGCTTTAGAGAGTCGAGCTTTAGAGAGTCGAGCTTTAGGGAGTCGAGCTTTAGGGAGTCGGGCTTTAGAGAGTCGGGCTTTAGAGAGTCGAGCTTTAGAGAGTCGGGCTTTAGGGAGTCGAGCTTTAGAGAGTCGAGCTTTAGAGAGTCGAGCTTTAGAGAGTCGAGCTTTAGGGAGTCGAGCTTTAGGGAGTCGGGCTTTAGAGAGTCGGGCTTTAGAGAGTCGAGCTTTAGAGAGTCGAGCTTTAGGGAGTCGAGCTTTAGGGAGTCGAGCTTTAGGGAGTCGAGCTTTAGGGAGTCGAGCTTTAGAGAGTCGAGCTTTAGAGAGTCGGGCTTTAGAGAGTCGGGCTTTAGAGAGTCGGACTTTAGAGAGTCGGGCTTTAGGGAGTCGAGCTTTAGAGAGTCGAGCTTTAGAGAGTCGAGCTTTAGAGAGTCGAGCTTTAGGGAGTCGAGCTTTAGGGAGTCGGGCTTTAGAGAGTCGGGCTTTAGAGAGTCGGGCTTTAGGGAGTCGGACTTTAGAGAGTCGGGCTTTAGGGAGTCGGACTTTAGAGAGTCGGGCTTTAGGGAGTCGAGCTTTAGAGAGTCGAGCTTTAGAGAGTCGGGCTTTAGGGAGTCGGGCTTTAGGGAGTCGGGCTTTAGGGAGTCGGGCTTTAGGGAGTCGGGCTTTAGTGACATGAGCATGAGAGATGTACCTCTGGACCAGACTAATGAAGGATCACTGTATTCAGAGTAGAAGACAGGATTTCCTCGCGCCGCTCGACACACAAACATTGCTGAGTTGTTGAGGCCCTGGAGGCTGAAGGAGTCCTGTGTAGAGCCGGTACTGGCCCCTGGGAGCCTCTCATAATATATGTCAGAATGTGACTGGGGAACAGCCCTGTACCAGTGATAGCTCCATCCTGCAGAGGGCGCTGTCACAGCACAGCTCAGAGAGACAGAGGCCCCAGGACTGAGCCAGGACCCAGACACTGACAGGACAGGACGAGGGGCTCCTGAGGAGTGGATGTTATATTTAGATCATCACATACAATGTCTTATATTAAATATAAACTTACTTTTGGAAACACTGAGTGTAATCGGGGGGCTCCACTGAGTGACTGTGTGGGGCAGGACGCCTCTGCAGCTGTAGGAGCCGCTGTCACTCACAGACGCTTTTCTTTTTGTCATTTTACTTTGTGTTTGCTCCAGGTTCTGTCCATTTTTCCTCCACTCAAACGTCCACTGTCTCTCCTGTGCTCTACAGGTGAGAGAGAACTGCTCTCCAGGAAACAGCTGAGGCCAGGGGGGCTCCACAGAGAGAGAGGCCCTGGACTCTGGACACACAGTTAAACAGGATATCTCCATGTTCTGATACATCTGAAGTACAAGCGACATGTTAGAGACAAACTGACCAGTGTTTCTGAGCCTGAACTTGTGGCTGTCCTCAGTGAAGTAGGGAGGGTCTCCTCTGTGGGCTCTGCACTGGTACTCTCCTCCCTCTGACACTGTGACCTGTGCCTCAGATGAAGACTCTTTGAAGAACTGCTCATTTCTGCTCCACTCATATTTCCACCCAGAGGAAGATGGAGAGACAGAGCAGAACAGCTCCACACTGCCCCCTGTCTGCAGCTCTGAGGGTCCACTCACTCTGGCCTGAGGTTTGTCTGTAGAATGCATCATAGGTTCACGTGACATCACAACATTGTAGAAAGCCGATAGTTGAGCTGAGCTGGAGGTCAGGGCAGAATTCTATGGTACAATTTACTGTTTAACTGAAGAATTGTTTTATGGTCCATATCTCTGTAACGACTGGTCCCATCCACAAGAAACAAAAACTGACTCAAAGCTCAATGTCAGTATAAATAAACAAAAGTGAAATCACTTTTTCACAATAAGGCCACAATTATTTTATTACTTGGTTTACGGATCCGCCGCACTAAGATTATTGACCTCTACAATATAAATAATATATATATATATATTTTTTTATTAAATACCGCCGTCAACGTTAATAGCATTAAATGAAATATAAATCGCGGTATTAAGTCAAAAGATAAGAGCGCATGAAGCAATTTTTCGTCAAAATCCTGCGGGAGTGAGAGACGGAGCGGGTCCGTTCCTGCGCGCGGGTGCGTCAGGTATATATATATGGGCTGGTTCTGACGTCACCCATGTCACGTCCACCACGTGACTTTGTTGGTATTAATCTCGACCTGTGTGCTGTGCACATGTAGATAGCGGCCCCGGGAGAGCATGAGGATGAGTTTCCGGACGCGCGTGTCTCCTTTATGTCGCAAATTCACATTTTAAACCTGTTTACCCCATTTTCTCTAGCGCGTTTTGACGTGACTAAGGCTGCACACTTAGAAGCGTGAGTTCTACCAATGCAAAACACTGCCGCGTTTCCCCCCCTCCCCTCCTCCCCCTGGTGCATTTTGGGAAAACCCGGAAGAAAAAATCTTTTGAAATTGAAATTATTTTGATATTTCTATTTCGCCCGCCTGTTCAATATAATATATTATATATATTACACTTAGTTTACAGATTTTTAAATGAAATATTATTTCATTTAAAAATCTGTAAACTAAGTGATAAAGTAACTGCGGCCTAACCTAAGAAAGCGATGCCAACTCCAACTGTGATTGTTTAAAGGACTTTAAACCATAATATTATTCTGACTATTTTGTTTAACCAAAACCAAACTAATAATGATGAGGTTCAACTTTGTGGATTTTTACTTTGGATATTTCTTATCTGCGTTAATCTGCCATTATCAAATTCTACGGCGTGAAACGCAAACTATTGCATCAAAATATGAGGTTCCTAAATAAAAATAAGGAGGTGTAATCACAGAGTGAAAGTGCACATACTCTTGACAGTGACAGAGGCTCCTGTGCTCCACACAGTGGTGTGGTGAGGGCCTCTCTGGGCTCTGCAGCTGTAGGCTCCTGTGTCAGACTCAGTCACTCTGGAGACTGTGTATTCTCTGGTTGTTGGAGGTGGGTTCAGTCTGTTCCTGCTCCAGTGATAGGTCCACTCTCTGTCTGCTCCGCCCTCCACCTCACACCTGAGAGTCAGACTCTCTCCCACAAATACCTCCAACTGACTTGGACTCACAGTGAGGGCTGAAGATTTGTAACAGAATCAAATAAATGTTTGTGACAAAAAGATGAAAATCTGTTTAAAATGTCAAATAAAAGGAGAGACACCATCAAACATAAATGTAATGTATTCTTTATGTTCTAACTGTTCTCACCACGGTCTTCAACAGTGACATCGTTACTTCTTGCCATCACTTCAACATCCTGCCCTATGCAGACGTACACTCCTCCAAGAGAGACATTCAGAGTTTGTTCAAAATTGTTAATAAATCCCAGCCGAGAATCAGTGTAGGAGTTACGTCTGAACCAGTACAGTTTTTCATTCCAATCCTCTACATCACAGCTCAGAGTCACACTGCCCTCTACTGGTCTGTCTGTGTTTGACGCTGTCAGTTCAACTCTGCGGGTGTGTTCTGTTGAAAAAAAAGAAGGAAAATCATGTGTATTGTGTTTATCTTTTTGTGTTAATTAGAATAAGAGGATCTTTAAAAAATATGAAGATTATGCACATTCTACCTGTGACTTTCACTTCTTTCTCTGGGGACAGTATTTCCTCTTTGGTCCCACATGAATACAAACCCTCATCCGATTTTGACACTGAATTCACTCTCAGGAAAAACATTTTTTGTATTTGCGTGTATTTGCCCTTTTGCACGAGTGACCCATCTTTGTAAAAGTGCAGTTGTTTTTCATCGTGACCTGTGCATGTCAGAATCACTGTGTCCTCCAGATACACAGTGTGTGGAGGAACATCCAGAGTCGCCCTGTCACCTGTGGAGCACAAAACTTAAGAACAAACCAGAGAAGCAGAGCAGGAGCACATACACAGATCAAGATCAATATCCTCATCCTAGAGACTAATCAGTGGAGACAGAGGCGTTGCCGCAGGACAACTCTGTGAAGGTCCTTGAGTGGCCCAGAGGCCAGACTTGAACAATTGAACATCTCTGGAGAGATCTGAAAAAGGCTGTGAACCGACTCTCACCAACCAAACTTATTGGGGTTTGGAGGTTCTGCAAAAAAGAATGTGACAAACTGTCCATACAAAAGTGTGCCATGTTTACAGCATTATACTCAAACTCACACAGACTTCAGGCTGTAATTAGTGCCAAAGGTACTTCAACCAAGTATTGAGCAAATACTGTGAATACTAATGTACAAGTGCTTTTTTGTTTTATATTTTAGAGGTCTTTAAGTTTGTCCATGTAGACTAGCCCACAGGGACATTTAACATGTAGATAACAAATATGACATGACATCATAATATAATCACATGGGCTTCAGCTTCCTATTAAATGCAACATTCATTGAACTGAAATAGATGAATTAAAGCGTATAAGCAGAGTCCAAATGAAACAGAGCTGATTACCTGTTGTCCGTTTACAGATGACGATGCAAAACACTGAAATAGAAGTAGATAGTTGTGACCCAGGTCTAAACTCTTCATTGTGAACAAAAGTTGACTCACAGATGAAGCGCAGTGTCCAGAGCAGAGAGACTTCCATCCTCACAGTCTGAGACCCAAAACACAGAGAAAGAACCAATCTCTCTCTATAAAGGCTTCTATTCACTTCACACTCTTTATCTAGGAAAGATAACTCCGGACGGTGCGGACCGTAAGGTGCTAGTTCTGGGTTTGCGGAAGTCACTGCTCGAGTTCCTGTCAGAGCACTACTGGAGGCCAGGAATGATGATCGGAAAGACGAGAAGATACGAGGTGCTTTTGGTAGTGAAGGATATACCAAATATTTACTTGACCTAATTGTATTAAAACTGTAATTTGATATAATAAGGGAATTCCAACTACATTAACTTTAAACTGTATTAATTTTAGTCACTCTAAGTTGTGCTGAAACTGGCCTCACACACACCACTCACCACATTCCTTGATAAGGACAAAGTTGCAGACCCAAGCCCAAGGTCATCTCTGTGCGATGGAACGGCGAATGGAAGAATACTGAGAGAAGGCGCCAACTTTCATATCACGCCTAGGGATGTATACCTAAACCCGCGTTCAGGTTCAAGTCCGGATTCGAATCCAGAGGTTTTGATTCAGGTCCGGACTCATTAGGTCCGGACCTAAACCATGCCATATTTGCATAATGTTACAACAGCGTAACACAAGCTACTCGGCTAAATTAAGTTGAAGACACTTGAACAAGGACAACTATCAAACACAAGGCTTAACTGCAGATTGAAATAAACTCAACTTGTCTGCTTTATTCACTGTTTTTAACAGAAGTTACAACTTACAAATCATAAGCTACTAGCTAAGACTCAACTCAACAACAAGAGCATGTTGAGTATTGTTGACAGAGTCGGTCTGGGTCAAGGGTCAAAGCAGCTGTTTCATCTGATACAATGTTTTGCCTTTAGACATATTTCCACTCTTTAATGTTGCAGATCCATTGGCATCAAAAGTCTGGTAAAAACCTTCAAACAGACAATACACCAGTGTAAATAATTAAGTAACAGTGTAAAATATCAGAGTTACAAAAACTAGTATAAAAGTCAACTAGAATCACTATAAAGCAATCAACTTAGCAGTATCAAAAGTAGATAATACAAATACAAAATACTATTACAAAATATAAACTCCAATTAATGAATGCAGCAATTAAGCAATATTACTTTGACTTTACTTTGTATTTACTTAATACCAAATACATCACACCACATTATAACACTTAAGTTATTTCATTCATATTTACACCCAGACCAAAGACCCAGACAAGACCACGCTGACCCCGCCCCTTTAACACGCGGCGGCCACAGCTTAAAACAGTTCAAATAAAGCCAGCGATCTTACCGGCTTCAGTGTTCACATATGGATACACGGTTCACTTCAGTGTTCACATGTGGATACACGGTTCACTTCAGTGTTCACATGTGGATACACGGTTCACTTCAACGTTCACATGTGGATACACGGTTCACTTCAACATTCACATGTGGATACACGGTTCACTTCAACATTCACATGTGGATACACGGTTCACTTCAGTGTTCACATGTGGATACACGGTTCACTTCAGTGTTCACATGTGGATACACGGTTCACTTCAACGTTCACATGTGGATACACGGTTCACTTCAGTGTTCACATGTGGATACACGGTTCACTTCAGTGTTCACATGTGGATACACGGTTCACTTCAGTGTTCACATGTGGATACACGGTTCACTTCAACGTTCACATGTGGATACACGGTTCACTTCAGTGTTCACATGTGGATACACGGTTCACTTCAGTGTTCACATGTGGATACACGGTTCACTTCAATGTTCACATGTGGATACACGGTTCACTTCAGTGTTCACATGTGGATACACGGTTCACTTCAGTGTTCACATGTGGATACACGGTTCACTTCAGTGTTCACATGTGGATACACGGTTCACTTCAGTGTTCACATGTGGATACACGGTTCACTTCAGTGTTCACATGTGGATACACGGTTCACTTCAGTGTTGACATGTGGATACACGGTTCACTTCAGCGTTCACATGTGGATACACGGTTCACTTCAGTGTTGACATGTGGATACACGGTTCACTTCAGTGTTCACATGTGGATACACGGTTCACTTCAATGTTCACATGTGGATACACGGTTCACTTCAGTGTTCACATGTGGATACACGGTTCACTTCAGTGTTCACATGTGGATACACGGTTCACTTCAATGTTCACATGTGGATACACGCTTCACTTCAATGTTCACATGTGGATACACGGTTCACTTCAGTGTTCACATGTGGATACACGGTTCACTTCAACGTTCACATGTGGATACACGCTTCACTTCAACGTTCACATGTGGATACACGCTTCACTTCAACGTTCATTTGTGGATACACGGTTCACTTCAGCGTTCACATGTGGATACACGCTTCACTTCAATGTTCACATGTGGATACACGGTTCACTTCAGTGTTCACATGTGGATACACGCTTCACTTCAGTGTTCACATGTGGATACACGGTTCACTTCAACGTTCACATGTGGATACACGGTTCACTTCAGTGTTCACATGTGGATACACGGTTCACTTCAACGTTCACATGTGGATACACGGTTCACTTCAACGTTCACATGTGGATACACGGTTCACTTCAGTGTTCACATGTGGATACACGGTTCACTTCAGTGTTCACATGTGGATACACGGTTCACTTCAGTGTTCACATGTGGATACACGGTTCACTTCAACGTTCACATGTGGATACACGGTTCACTTCAGTGTTCACATGTGGATACACGGTTCACTTCAGTGTTCACATGTGGATACACGGTTCACTTCAGTGTTCACATGTGGATACACGGTTCACTTCAACGTTCACATGTGGATACACGGTTCACTTCAGTGTTCACATGTGGATACACGGTTCACTTCAGTGTTCACATGTGGATACACGGTTCACTTCAATGTTCACATGTGGATACACGGTTCACTTCAGTGTTCACATGTGGATACACGGTTCACTTCAGTGTTCACATGTGGATACACGGTTCACTTCAGTGTTCACATGTGGATACACGGTTCACTTCAGTGTTGACATGTGGATACACGGTTCACTTCAGCGTTCACATGTGGATACACGGTTCACTTCAGTGTTCACATGTGGATACACGGTTCACTTCAGTGTTCACATGTGGATACACGCTTCACTTCAATGTTCACATGTGGATACACGGTTCACTTCAGTGTTCACATGTGGATACACGGTTCACTTCAATGTTCACATGTGGATACACGGTTCACTTCAACGTTCACATGTGGATACACGGTTCACTTCAGTGTTCACATGTGGATACACGCTTCACTTCAATGTTCACATGTGGATACACGGTTCACTTCAGTGTTCACATGTGGATACACGCTTCACTTCAGTGTTCACATGTGGATACACGGTTCACTTCAACGTTCACATGTGGATACACGCTTCACTTCAATGTTCACATGTGGATATACGGTTCACTTCAGTGTTCACATGTGGATACACGCTTCACTTCAGTGTTCACATGTGGATACACGGTTCACTTCAACGTTCACATGTGGATACACGGTTCACTTCAACGTTCACATGTGGATACACGCTTCACTTCAGTGTTCACATGTGGATACACGGTTCACTTCAGTGTTCACATGTGGATACACGCTTCACTTCAGTGTTCACATGTGGATACACGGTTCACTTCAGTGTTCACATGTGGATACACGGTTCACTTCAACGTTCACATGTGGATACACGGTTCACTTCAGCGTTCACATGTGGATACACGGTTCACTTCAGTGTTCACATGTGGATACACGGTTCACTTCAGTGTTCACATGTGGATACACGGTTCACTTCAACGTTCACATGTGGATACACGGTTCACTTCAGTGTTCACATGTGGATACACGGTTCACTTCAGTGTTCACATGTGGATACACGGTTCACTTCAACGTTCACATGTGGATACACGGTTCACTTCAGCGTTCACATGTGGATACACGGTTCACTTCAGTGTTCACATGTGGATACACGGTTCACTTCAGTGTTCACATGTGGATACACGGTTCACTTCAGCGTTCACATGTGGATACACGGTTCACTTCAGTGTTCACATGTGGATACACGGTTCACTTCAACGTTCACATGTGGATACACTGTTCACTTCAGTGTTGACATGTGGATACACGCTTCACTTCAGTGTTCACATGTGGATACACGGTTCACTTCAATGTTCACATGTGGATACACGGTTCACTTCAGTGTTCACATGTGGATACACGGTTCACTTCAGTGTTCACATGTGGATACACGGTTCACTTCAGTGTTCACATGTGGATACACGGTTCACTTCTGTGTTCACATGTGGATACACGGTTCACTTCAGTGTTCACACGTGGATACACGCTTCACTTCAGTGTTCACATGTGGATACACGGTTCACTTCAACGTTCACATGTGGATACACGGTTCACTTCAGTGTTCACATGTGGACACACGGTTCACTTCAGCGTTCACATGTGGATACACGCTTCACTTCAATGTTCACATGTGGATACACGGTTCACTTCAACGTTCACATGTGGATACACGGTTCACTTCAGTGTTCACATGTGGACACACGGTTCACTTCAGCGTTCACATGTGGATACACGGTTCACTTCAGTGTTCACATGTGGATACACGGTTCACTTCAGTGTTCACATGTGGATACACGGTTCACTTCAGTGTTCACATGTTGATACACGGTTCACTTCAGTGTTGACATGTGGATACACGGTTCACTTCAGTGTTCACATGTGGATACACGGTTCACTTCAACGTTCACATGTGGATACACGGTTCACTTCAGTGTTCACATGTGGATACACGCTTCACTTCAACGTTCACATGTGGATACACGGTTCACTTCAGTGTTCACATGTGGATACACGGTTCACTTCAATGTTCACATGTGGATACACGCTTCACTTCAACGTTCACATGTGGATACACGGTTCACTTCAGTGTTCACATGTGGATAAAGGGTTTTGTCTCTCGCATCTTTAAACTTATTTCGCCGGCTTCAACTTATGCCCAGAAGACGCGTGCGTCGCTAATTAGGGTCCGTGTGCGCTATTGACGGCGGGGCATGGCAGTGTTTACGTCTTTTCCAGCGTGAATTTCGCGATCAATGGAAGGTTTAAGATGGTCTAGATTCTAGAACAAAAAGGATATAGTATGTCAGTGCTATATTTTATATGAGTCCAGAACCGAATCACCGGGGTTTCGTTTTTTTTGGACCTGAACCGAAACGTTTTTACAAGTCCAGATCCGGTCCATATGAAAATGTATAAATTGTTTGAGCGCATAGGGAAAAGGCGTGTCCGGACTACGCCCGAGTAAGTAGCCACACATTCGATAGGGACATTTTAGGTAAGCGCTCCGTTTATCTGTATTAGTCTTGTAAATGGCAGGGATTAAACTGATTGATTTTAACTTTCTGATTCTTGCCCTTTCTTTCATAAACGAGCAGGCCGACAGTAGCTTTATTTAGGCTCTCAAGAAGGCAAGAAAATACATATTCCTCTGCTTATATACCCTGCCACAGGATCAAAGGAACAAAGGCGGAATGTAGCTGCTATGTAGTGCCACCAAGCCAAGGAGGAACAAAGGCG
This sequence comes from Eucyclogobius newberryi, assembly GCF_026437365.1. Classification (NCBI taxonomy): domain Eukaryota; kingdom Metazoa; phylum Chordata; class Actinopteri; order Gobiiformes; family Gobiidae; genus Eucyclogobius; species Eucyclogobius newberryi. The sequence goes on along the minus strand of NW_027315857.1, from coordinate 19,157,163 downwards.
GAACACCGGTGACATCATACGGCACTCGGTGATGGGGTGGAGAGAAGTGTGAAATGCAGTGATATCATAAGGCACCCTGTGGTGCTGGAGCGCCTCTAGTGGTCACCCCATGAATTACAAGAGCATTGAAACACCGGGATCGCGGGGCCTTTTGTACACTTTAACTCGACTGGCTTTGGCTTTGGCTTTCCTTCCTTTTCACACCTCACACACCAAACCAACATTCACCCAAACGCCAGCACGTGGACGTGGAGGTGACACGAACAACACAGGCCCATCTCCTCAGGATCACAGCTTCTGGTTCCGTTCGTATGACAGGCTGGCTGATAATATCATCTTAGAATTAACTCCAACACACAACTAATTTATGTGTCTGTTTAATTATCTAGTCAATAAAACTTCAATACCTACATTTGGTAAAGTGTTCATTCATTTTCAGAAAAGTGGTCAATGTCACGGTTATATTCTCACAAACCTTCAGATCAACGAGCAAATTCATTTTCGATAAATACATTTTTTTATATATTGATTATAGAGTTGTTAAATGCCGATTATCCGGCTGGTGCCCCAACTTGCTCTTAAAATATGATATCAAACATACCCACACTTATGCAGTGTGTCATGTTTGATTCTTGAACAATTCTTTAATCATTATCAACCTTGAATACCCTACATATACCGGTGCAGCCCGTGCAAGGATGCAAACGCAAAGTATATTACGCTACAGGTGTATTTATTTAACAGTTCTCAAAATCTATTTGAACTACATCCACTATTTACTCTTAAAGTATATTTTAAACAGGTACTTAAAAAAAAGTGCTTAAAAGATTTACTTGAGTCATTTTTTGCGCATGTATTTTGTACTTTTACTTGACAAAATGGAATACTTTTTCCCCTGTCGAGATGAAGAGGAAGTTGAGAGAAGAGTGAGGCTCTGGTTTGGTTTCTGAGTAAATGTGCACAGCCTGACCACAGACCACAGCGTTTGGACACATTCCATCTGTGTCAGTCCATCACACACAAAGACACGTGAAAACACAGTCAAACTACAGCCAAACCCCTCTCACTGAACTCTTAACTATACTACAGTGTAGTACTCATGCTCAGAGTCTGAACAGGCTCAGAGTTAACACACTTTGTCGTCTTTAGCGCTGAAGCTGACATTTCCTTCCTTTTTACACAAAACTTTTAAACCAAGAGGTAATTGGCTAAAATAGAAATGAGATGCAGGGACCAAAAATGTGTCATTGTTGCTTCCTGTTCAGACTAAAGCACTCGCCGCTTCTTAATTTGGTGATTTATTCATTGTAAACTACAATTGTGATCTAAAAACAAAAGAACAACAAAAACATTGAGCCTTTTCAATGAATGAATCTATTGTCTTCCTGTTTGAAACGCACTAGTGACTCTCTCTTCAATGTGGCATTTCACTGTGGCAGATTTTCACGATTGTGCTTTTATGGACCCGAGTCTAAAGTCCAGAGCTGTGAAGGTGGTCACGTCTCAAAACACAGGATAAGACAGAATTACTCTAAAGCAAAATGTATAAACTAATCATAATACATCTCTGAGTAAACTATTTATAAGGGGGAAACAGAGGGCCCACCAAGCCATTTATTCCGACACCTTAACGTGGTGGAGGGGTTTGAGCGCTTGAATGATCCCAGGAGCTATGTTGTCGGGGGCTTGAAGCCCCTGGTAGGGTCTCCCATGGCAAACAGGTCCTAGGTGACGGGTCAGACAAAGAGCGGTTCAGAAGCCCTTCATGACATGTAAAAGATCAAGGCCAGTTACGTCGCCCGGATCGGCGTCACCGGGGCCCAATCCTGGAGCCAGGCCTGGTGTGGGTGCTCGACGGCGAGCGCCTGGTGGCCGGGTCTTTCCCCACGGGGCCCAGCCGGGCACAGCCCGAAAGAGCGACGTGGGGCCGCCTTCCAGTTGGCCCACCACCCGCAGGAGGATCCATGTAGCAGTAGATGGCAGGGGCCTCGACGACCAGATCTCCGACATGGAATGTCTCCTCGCTTGGGGTGAAAGAGCCTGAGCTTGTGCGGGAGGTTGAGCGGTATCAACTAGATATAGTCGGCCTCAACTCCAAGCACAGTTTGGGCTCTGGAACCCATCTCCTCCAGAGGGGCTGGACGCTCCACTTCTCTGGTGTTGCCCGCGGGGAGAGGCGGCCGGCTGGTGTGGGCTTGCTTATAGCCCCTCAGCTCAGCTGCCACGTGTTGGAGTTCACCCCGGTCCCTAGGCCTTCGGGTGGGGGACAGGTCTCTCACTGTTGTGTCGGCCTACGGGCTGAACAGCAGTGCAGAGTACCTGGCCTTCTTGGAGTTCTTGGGAGGGGTACTGGACAGTGCACCGACCGAGGACTCCGTTGTTCTTCTGGGGGACTTCAACGCCAATGACAGTGACACCTGGAGAGGGGTGATTGGGAAGAACGGCTTCCCCAATCTGAACCCGAGTGGTGTTCAGTTATTGGACTTCTGTGCTAGCCACAGATTGTCCATAACGAACACGTGTTCAAGCACAAGGGTATCCATCAGTGCACCTGGCACCAGTACACCCTAGGCCGGAGGTCAATGATCGACTTTGTTGTTGTGTAATCTGACCTCCGGCCACGTGTCTTGGACACTCGGGTGAAGAGAGGGACAGAGCTGTCAACCGATCACCACCTGTTGGTGAGTTGGATCCGCTGGCGGAGGATGAAGCCGGACAGACTTGGCAGACCCAAGCGCATTGTCAGGGTCTGTTGGGAACGTCTTGCGGAGCCCTCTGTCAGTAGGGTATTCAACTCGCACCTCCGGGAGAGCTTCTCCCATGTCCCGGGGGAGGCTGGGGACATTGAGAGCGAGTGGACCATGTTCTCCGCCTCCATTGTTGATAGGGCTGCTCGAAGCTGGTGCCTGTCGTGGCGGCAACCCCCGAACCCGGTGGTGGACACTGGAAGTAAGGGATGTTGTCAGGTTGAAGAAGGAGGCCTATCAGGCCACTCTGGCTTGTGGGGCTCCTGGGGTCATTGACAGGTATCGACAGGCCAAGCGGGCCGCAGATCGTGCTGTCGCAGAGGAAAAAACCCGGGGCTGGAAGGAGTTCGGGGAGGCCATGGAGGAGGACTATCGGTCGGCCGCAAAGAAATTCTGGTAAACCGTCTGGCGCCTCAGGAGGGGGAAGCAGTGCTTCACCAACACCGTTTACGGTGCGGGTGGAGACCTGCTGACCTAGACTGGGGATGTCGTCGGACGGTGGAAGGAATACTTTGAGGACCTCCTTAATCCCACCGTCATGTCTTCCGAAGAGGAAGCAGAGACCGGGGACTCAGAGGCTGACTCGTCCATCACCCATGCTGAAGTCACTGAGGTTGTTTGCAAACTCCTCGGTGGCAGGGCTCCGGGGGTGGATGAGATGCGCCCTGAGCACCTAAAGTCTCTGGATGTTGTAGGACTGTCTTGGCTGACACGTCTCTGCAACATCGCGTGGCGGTCGGGGACCGTGCCTCTGGATTGGCAGACCGGGGCGGGTGGTCCCTCTGTTCAAGAAGGGGGACCGGAGGGTGTGTTCCAACTACAGAGGGATCACACTCCTCAGCCTCCCCGGTAAGGTCTATTCCAAGGTACTGCAGAGGAGAATCCGACCGATAGTCGAACCTCGGATTCAGGAGGAGCAGAGTGGTTTTCGTCCGGGTCGTGGAACACTGGACCAGCTCTATACTCTCCATCGGGTGCTCGAGGGTTCATGGGCGTTTGCCCAACCAGTCCACATGTGCTTTGTGGATCTGGAGAAGGCTTTCGACCATATCCCTTGGGGTGTCTTTTGGGGGGTGCTCCGGGAGTACGGGGTCCAGGGCCCTTTGCTCAGGGCTGCCCGGTCCCTGTATGACCGGAGCAGGAGCTGTGTTTGCATTGCCGGCAGTAAGTCAGACCTGTTCCCAGTGCATGTTGGACTCTGCCAGGGCTGCCCTTTGTCACCGGTTCTGTTCATAGTTTTTATGGACAGAATTTTTAGGCGCAGTCAGGGGTCAGGGTGTCCGGTTTGGGGACAACAGGATCTCATCTCTGCTGTTTGCAGACGATGTTGTCCTGATGGCTCCATCAAACCCGGACCTGCAACATGCACTGGGACGGTTTGCAGCCGAGTGTGAAGCGGCTGGGATGAGAATCAGCACCTCCAAATCTGAGGCCATGGTTCTCGACCGGAAAAAGGTGGCTTGCCCTCTCCAGCTGGGTGGGGAGTCCTCTGAGATTGACAGGCGGATCGGTGCAGCGGCTGCAGTGATGCAGTCGCTGCATTGGACTGTTGTGGTGAAGAAGGAGCTGAAAGGCACCGGTCAAGCTACGTTCCTACCCTCACCTATGGTCATGAGCTTTGGGTAATGACCGAAAGGACAAGATTGCAGATACAAAGCGGTCAAAATGAGTTTCCTCCGCCGTGGGGAGCTCGGAGTAGAGCCGCTGCTCCTCCAGGTTGAGCGGAGCCAGCTGAGGTGGCTCGGTTATCTGTACCGGATGCCTCCTGGGCGCCTCCCTGGGGAGGTGTTTCGGGCATGTCCCACCGGGAAGAGGCCCCGAGGAAGACCTAGGACACGCTGGAGAGACTATGTCTCTCGGCTGGCCTGGGAACGCCTCGGGATCCCCCCGGAGGAGTTGGAAGAAGTGTCAGGGAAGAAGGAAGTCTGGGAGTCCCTGCTTAGACTGCTGCCCCCGCGACCCGGCCCCGGATAAAGCGGAAGAAAATGGATGGATGGATGGATGGCATTAACGTTATATATCTTGCATTTAATCATTTAGGTGTTTTTATTGTTTTTAAGAAAGAGCTCATTTAATCCAAAGACATAAAAGACAAACACCAGAAAAATGATGAAGTGCATTTTATTTAAACTAGAGTTTGTCAGAGGAAAATACATGAAACCTTCAGGTCACAGAGAGAAAGTGGAATGAACACATCACCTTTGTTTGCTTCATTAGTTGGTTTGGTTGAAAAACACTGGTCATTTCACAGTTTGTGTTCCAGTTTCTCCCTGGATTCGTCTGCAAACTGATGGAATGACAGATTCTAATGATCTCTTCAAATGTCGTAGTTTCAAAGAAAGAGCAAGCTAATCACTCTTTTATAATTAAAAAGTAAAGGTGATATAGACACCGTCACTTTTTGAACTAAACATCTTGGATTAAATATCAATAATAATTAAAATGTTGAAATAGTTTCCTCCAAACCCCAAACTTTTAACGCTTTAAACATGTTGTTCTATTGTGTAAAACGCTTTATCAACTCATTACTTCTGTCGTGGACTCATTTTGATGACCTTTCACCATCCAAAGACATAATAACTTGTTTTGAATTGTAAATTGCTCTTGAACAAATCCGGAGAGTAAATCCAAGTGGAATCATTGTTTTTACCTGTTTATTGAGGAGTAATAACACTTTTCTCCTCTGTCTGTCATCTTTATTTCACAGACACAAACATGATGCTGTTAGTTCCATATAAAACATGTACTGGAAACATTGTAAGCGCTGTCATTAACAAACCAGAGACAAACACGAGCGAAAAGAAAAAAGTCGAGGGTCAAACAGTTAAATATGGCACTGGTAAATCACATAAAGTTTATATTTTAACATGAGCAAGTGAAACAAAAGTCCAGCCCGGGAATTTCACAGAATGAGTCACATCTGTAGCTGTGAAGTTATTACATCTTAAGGCTGTGGTCAATTTGTATGAAATCTTTGTGCTTTTCAGTGGTCGTCCAGTGAGCGTCTCTTTCAGCTCAACTCAGTTTGTTCAGACCTGGAGCAAATGGAAAATCTATCAAAGTTCATCATCACGTGAAGGAATTATTTATGAATTCTAATATTCAAAAATGGCTTAGTTTCTGTAATGTTTAAAGAATTGTAAAGTTAAATGCACCTGAGAGGTAAATTACTGTAGTCCCCGAGCTCTTCATCTTGAAGTAAAACAAACAATACATTTAAGATTTTTGAAATAAATGAAGAAAAAGAAGAAAAAGAGTCATTTACCGTTCCTGTTTCTTGGGTTTTGGATCGTTTCATCCACACAATTGTCTCCTAAAGTTCAGGAAAGTGTTTAAATAATCTTCTTAAACATGTTTTAAGTCTTTAAATGTATTATTCTTTATGTTAATATTCTTAACTGACCATGAAGAAGAGATGAATACAGTTGCTGCTGATTGTCTTGGCCCTCGTTTCCTTCATCATTCTCACTGCAGTTAAAGAAGAAAACATGGCTTTAGAAATGTCTTGAATTATTCTTTATTGTAACGTCAGATGCAGTGGCAGCTGGTGAATTTTTTTTTAGGTGGAGCTATTTGTAATTTTGAATTTCGTAGATGTGATTTGCTGCATTCTGGTGCATTTTAGGCCTACTTCTCAACCTATTTGTCATCCCAGGGGGAGATAAGGCGCAGTAAAGCGGGAGATTACCTCCCAGAGGAGGTTTTAATTTCTCTCAGAATTAAGAAAAATTAACAAGTAAATACGAACGATAATACCGGAAGTCGTGCAACAGGACTTGTAGGACGCATATCCGTCCCACGCTACGCTCAACGGTATGTTTCTGTACTTAACAGACCGTGCAGAATTGAGCCGGTACTTGAATTGACAAGTTCATAAGTCATCTGAGATGCCACTATCTTTCACGTCGTTCACTCTCATAGTGTGAATGTCTGAGTTGTTTTACAATGAGCTTTTCCTCAAAAGTTCTTCTTCAAAGCGATGCAGATGTAAGGATTTCACTGAATTAGGGACAAATTAATCCGACGTCGCCATTTTACACACTTCGCTGCTGGAATGAAAACATCTGGTAACAAGCAGCTGCAGCGGTGCATCTTGGTACTTTGGGGCGCTAATCTTCAGCGCCCCAAACCCATAAAATTCCTCGACGATGATTGGCGGATGTGTATTCTTTTTTGCCTAGCAACAGAGGAGCCATTGGCTTAAATACACACAATGGGGCTGATCAAACAGGAGCCCCGGCAAGACAGCCTATTGGCTCCTACACCAAACGTGGAACTTGAAAGTTAATGTAAATATAATTCTGGAGAGTTCTAAACCCATAAAGCAAAATTATCAATAGCATCTAATTAACACAGGTTTTTTTTTTCTTCAAAATGAGACATCATTTAAAAAATAAAATAAAAACAGGCAGTCAGGTCAGGTGGGGCGGCGCCCCAGCGCCCCCTATGGGCGAGCCGCCACTGGTCAGAAGGACAAGACTGACCTGGAGGAGCTTTGGCCTGAAAAAACAACACATGTTGATTGAAACATCACAAACTTCAAATGTCACTATACTGTAAATATGACTGTATATAGTTCTAATGTATACCATGAAAATAAGAGTTTTTTACCTTTAGTTTTGCTGCAGCGCCACAGAAGCAGCAGCAGGATGAATAAAAAGAGCCCTGCACACACAGGTCCAACCACCCACATGACAGGAAGAGGAGAGAGATCTGCTTTGGCTGCACCTGTGAACATACAATATATAAAACCTTTTTATTGTAGAACCTTTGTATATGAAGAATGGATTTACTAACTTTTAATGGACATCCAACTCTCTGGAGACGTCACAGTCTTTGTCCACAGCTTCCTTTGTCCCTCACATTTATAAAAGCCTTGGTCAGACCTGGACACTGCAGAGATGTTGAACTCTGGGTTGGTTCCATTTTGAATTATGCTTCCATTTTTATAAAATTGCACTGAAGTAAAAGTCCCTGTCCTGAGTTTACAGCTGAGAGACACAGACTGTCCCTCCATCACTGCACGCACTGGACTCAGAAGGATGATGTCACCTGTGAAGTTAAACATGTCAAAAACATGACATATTTGAAATACTCACGACTCATAGTTTAAACCAAACTCACTGTGGACTGAGATGTTGACGGCGTTGCTCATTTCTCCTGATCCAGACTCACACCAAAACACTGCTCTGGTTTTATCACGTAAACGAAACTCACATTTAGATTTATCTTTGCTCTTGTAATTATCACACTGTTGTGTTGTTATTGTGTTGTTATAAAAGCTCCTATAAAGTGTCCTGTCTGCTCCAGTGGAGTTGAACCCACAACTCAGAGTGATGACATCATCAGTGAAGTGCTGTGCTCTGTCAGGACTGACCCAGAGAGACTCTGGACCCTCAGCATCTGAGGAGCACAAGACCCAGACTTTAGAGAGTCGAGCTTTAGAGAGTCGAGCTTTAGAGAGTCGGGCTTTAGAGAGTCGAGCTTCAGAGAGTCGGGATTTAGAGAGTCGGGCTTTAGAGAGTCGAGCTTTAGGGAGTCGAGCTTTAGAGAGTCTGGCTTTAGAGAGTCGGGCTTTAGGGAGTCGAGCTTTAGGGAGTCGAGCTTTAGAGAGTCTGGCTTTAGAGAGTCGAGCTTTAGAGAGTCGAGCTTTAGAGAGTCGGGCTTTAGAGAGTCGAGCTTTAGAGAGTCGAGCTTTAGAGAGTCGAGCTTTAGAGAGTCGAGCTTTAGGGAGTCGGGCTTTAGAGAGTCGGGCTTTAGAGAGTCGGGCTTTAGAGAGTCGAGCTTTAGAGAGTCGAGCTTTAGAGAGTCGAGCTTTAGAGAGTCGAGCTTTAGGGAGTCGGGCTTTAGAGAGTCGGCCTTTAGAGAGTCGAGCTTTAGGGAGTCGGGCTTTAGAGAGTCGAGCTTTAGAGAGTCGAGCTTTAGAGAGTCGAGCTTTAGAGAGTCGAGCTTTAGGGAGTCGGGCTTTAGAGAGTCGAGCTTTAGAGAGTCGAGCTTTAGAGAGTCGAGCTTTAGGGAGTCGAGCTTTAGGGAGTCGAGCTTTAGAGAGTCGAGCTTTAGAGAGTCGAGCTTTAGAGAGTCGAGCTTTAGAGAGTCGAGCTTTAGAGAGTCAAGCTTTAGGGAGTCGGGCTTTAGAGAGTCGGGCTTTAGGGAGTCGGGCTTTAGGGAGTCGAGCTTTAGAGAGTCGAGCTTTAGGGAGTCGAGCTTTAGGGAGTCGAGCTTTAGAGAGTCGGGCTTTAGAGAGTCGAGCTTTAGAGAGTCGAGCTTTAGAGAGTCGAGCTTTAGAGAGTCGGGCTTTAGGGAGTCGGGCTTTAGAGAGTCGGGCTTTAGGGAGTCGGGCTTTAGGGAGTCGAGCTTTAGTGAGTCGAGCTTTAGAGAGTCTGGCTTTAGAGAGTCTGGCTTTAGAGAGTCGAGCTTTAGAGAGTCGGACTTTAGTAAACAGGATATCTCCATGTTCTGATACATCTGAAGTATAAGCGACATGTTAGAGACAAACTGACCAGTGTTTCTGAGCCTGAACTTGTGGCTGTCCTCAGTGAAGTAGGGAGGGTCTCCTCTGTGGGCTCTGCACTGGTACTCTCCTCCCTCTGACACTGTGACCTGTGCCTCAGATGAAGACTCTTTGAAGAACTGCTCATTTCTGCTCCACTCATATTTCCACCCAGAGGAAGATGGAGAGACAGAGCAGAACAGCTTCACACTGCCCCCTGTCTGCAGCTCTGAGGGTCCACTCACTCTGGCCTGAGGTTTGTCTGTAGAATGCATCATAGGTTCACGTGACATCACAACATTGTAGAAAGCCGATAGTTGAGCTGAGCTGGAGGTCAGGGCAGAATTCTATGGTACAATTTACTGTTTAACTGAAGAATTGTTTTATGGTCCAGATCTCTGTAACGACTGGTCCCATCCACAAGAAACAAAAACTGACTCAAAGCTCAACGTCTTCTCTGACAGTAAAAATAAACAAAAGTGAAATAACTTTTTCACAATAAGGCCAAAATTATTTTATTACTTGGTTTACGGATCCGCCGCACTAAGAATATTGATCTCTACAATATAAAACAAATTAATTATTATAATTATTTTTTTAATTAAATACCGCCATCAACGCAAATAGCATTAAATGAAATATAAATCGCGGTATTAAGTCAAAAGATAAGAGCGCATGAAGCAATTTTTCGTCAAAATCCTGCGGGAGTGAGAGACGGAGCGGGTCCGTTCCTGCGCGCGGGTGCGTCAGGTATATATATATGGGCTGGTTCTGACGTCACCCATGTCACGTCCACCACGTGACTTTGTTGGTATTAATCTCGACCTGTGTGCTGTGCACATGTAGATAGCGGCCCCGGGAGAGCATGAGGAGACACGCGCGTCCGTTTCCGTGTCTGTGACGTGCAGCGCAAACTCCTTTATGTCGCAAATTCACATTTTAAACCTGTTTACCCCATTTTCTCTAGCGCGTTTTGACGTGACTAAGGCTGCACACTTAGAAGCGTGAGTTCTACCAGTGCAAAACACTGCACCCCCCTCCCTTCCTCCCCCTTGTGCATTTTGGGAAAACCCGGAAGAAAAAATCTTTTGAAATCGAAATTATTTTGATATTTCTATTTCGCCCGCCTGTTCAATATATTTCATTTAAAAATCTGTAAACTAAGTGATAAAGTAACTGCGGCCTAACCTCAGAAAGCGATGCCAACTCCAACTGTGATTAAAGGACTTTAAACCATAATATTATTATGACTATTTTGTTTAACCAAAACCAAACTAATAATGATGAGGTTCAACTTTGTGGATTTTTACTTTGGATATTTCTTATCTGCGTTAATCTGCCATTATCAAATTCTACGGCGTGAAACGCAAACTATTGCATCAAAATATGAAGTTCCTAAATAAAAATAAGGAGGTGTAATCACAGAGTGAAAGTGCACATACTCTTGACAGTGACAGAGGCTCCTGTGCTCCACACAGTGGTGTGGTGAGGGCCTCTCTGGGCTCTGCAGCTGTAGGCTCCTGTGTCAGACTCAGTCACTCTGGAGACTGTGTATTCTCTGGTTGTTGGAGGTGGGTTCAGTCTGTTCCTGCTCCAGTGATAGGTCCACTCTGTGTCTGCTCCGCCCTCCACCTCACACCTGAGAGTCAGACTCTCTCCCACAAATACCTCCAACTGACTTGGACTCACAGTGAGGGCTGAAGATTTGTAACAGAATCTAATAAATGTTTTTGACAAAAAGATGATAATCTGTTTAAAATGTCAAATTAAAGGAGAGACACCATCAAACATAAATGTAATGTATTCTTTATATTCTAACTGTTCTCACCAGTGTCTTCAACAGTGACATCATTACTTTTTCTTGTGACCACATGATCATCCCACCCACAGCAGGAGTACACTCCTCCAAGAGAGACATTCAGAGTTTGTTCAAAATAGTAAATATATTTCCAATGAGCACTGAACCACTGCAGTTCTTCATTGAAATCCTCTACATCACAGCTCAGAGTCACACTGCCCTCTACTGGTCTGTCTGTGTTTGACACTGTCAGTTCAACTCTGCGGGGGTGTTCTGTTGAAAAGAAAGATGGAAAGTCATGTGTAATGTGTTTATCTTTTTGTCTTAATTAGAATAATAGGATCCTAAAAACATATGAAGATTATGCACAATCTACCTGTGACTTTCAGTTCTTTCTCTGGAGACTGTATTTCCTCTTTGGTCCCACACGAATACAAACCCTCACTCGATTTTGACACTGAATTCACTCTCAGGTACCTATTGTTTTGTACTTGCTGAAAAAAATAGTATTCGTCCTCTTGCACGAGTGACCCATCTTTGTAAAAGTGCAGTTTATTTACATCGTGACCTGAGCATGTCAGTCTCACTGTGTCCTCCAGATACACAGTGTGTGGAGGAACATCCAGAGTCGCCCTGTCACCTGTGGAGCACAAAACTTAAGAACAAACCAGAGAAGCAGAGCAGGAGCACATACACAGATCAAGATCAATATCCTCATCCTAGAGACTAATCAGTGGAGACAGAGGCTACAAACATGACATTAAAACTTAAAGGTGGTATGGACGTTTTTTTTCAGCAAATTTTTTATCATATTTCCTCGTGGCGTGGATAAATCATTTGTCCTGCCACGTATCAATCATAAAACGCACCTACCGCTCACCTGCAGCCGCGTGCGGTTCCTCCTCACGTTTCCGCGTGCCTAAGCGCATGGATCTATCATAATATAGTTCCCTCAGTGTACGGGGCAAAATGAAGACGGAGAAAGACAGTTCGAGCTGACGCAGAAGTGGACAGAAATCTACGGGAGACGAGCGATGCGATGCGCTCCGTTGCACTAATAAACAAACGCACGTGTGTGTTGTATCAGTCCGCACGGGGGAGTGCGCATGCGCACTTCCACCTGCGTTCTCAAATCGCCGAAAAATCGTCCATACCGCCTTTAAAGCAATGACATGACACATTTTGGGGGGAAAGGTTTCATAGTCATCTGGACACTGTTTTTGAAATCGAGACGTTTCGATTGTCTCCCAGAATTAATTTCAATAACTTAATTTTCAATTCACTTTCAGATTGAGCAGCACAGCTATTTTAGCTCACAATATATTTAAAATTACATTCACCAAGTGACAGTTTGGAGCCCTTCATCAGACATGAAGCACCTGTATTTCTATTTCCTCACTGACCACCAGAGGCAATGCTAAGAATGCTCTTTCAGTGTTTAAAGCACCGCCTCTGGAGGCCCTCTGGGATTCACGGAACTATAGTTACACAGGTAACCTTTGATTTATTGTGTTCAATTACATTCATGTGACATTTGTCACAAGTACATATTTATATGTAAAAATATTGTTATATTCATTCATTTTCTACAGCTTTATCCCGTTAGGGGTCGCGGGTGACTGGAGCCTATCCCAGTGACTTTGGGCTTTAGTCGGGGTTCACCCTGGACAGTGGCCAACTCGTCGCAGGGCCGACACATAGACAGTCGATGGCTACTATCAGTTGACCACAGATGCACCTACCTTTGCAAAGAAGTGGCCCCTCCAAAGCTGTTGGAGGACATTTCTTTAAACTGTCTTTTGGTGCCACTAAGACCATTCACTCTCACGTTCTTTCACTAGGGCCAATTTAGAGTTGCCAATTTTTCCTAACACATGCATGTCTTTGGACGGTGGGAGGAAGTCGGCTAAACCAAGACAACCAAGACTCATCCTAGATCTGGTCTTCCGGTCAAACTGAGGGAGAAGGGCCTTAATCAGAACTGATGGTCATGTCTCTGTGGAGATAGGAGAACCTTCCAGAAGAACAACCCTCTCTGCAGCACTCCACCAATCAGGCCTGTGTGGAAGAGTGTCCAGACAGAACCCACTCCTCAGTAAAAGGCTCATGACAGCCGCCTGGAGTTTGTAAAAAGGCTCCTGAAGGACTCATCATGGCAGCATCAGGCTGTGGAGATGTTTTTCAGTGGAACTGGGAGACTAGTCAGGACCAACAGAATGATGAATGCAGCAGTTACAGAGACATGCTGATGAAAACCTGCTCCAGAAGCTCTGGACCTCAGACTGGGCCAAGGTTCATCTTTCAACAAGACAACGACCCTAAGCACACAGCCAGGAGAAGAAAGGCGTGGCCGCAGGACAACTCTGTGAAGGTCCTTGAGTGGCCCAGAGGCCAGACTTGAACAATTGAACATCTCTGGAGAGATCTGAAAAAGGCTGTGAACCGACTCTCACCAACCAAACTTATTGGGGTTTGGAGGTTCTGCAAAAAAGAATGTGACAAACTGTCCATACAAAAGTGTGCCATGTTTACAGCATTATACTCAAACTCACACAGACTTGAGGCTGTAATTAGTGCCAAAGGTACTTCAACCAAGTATTGAGCAAATACTGTGAATACTAATGTACAAGTGCTTTTTTGTTTTATATTTTAGAGGTCTTTAAGTTTGTCCATGTAGACTAGCCCACAGGGACATTTAACATGTAGATAACAAATATGACATGACATCATAATATAATCACATGGGCTTCAGCTTCTTGTTAAATGCAACATTTATTGAACTGAAATAGATGAATTAAAGCGTATAAGCAGAGTCCAAATGAAACAGAGCTGATTACCTGTTGTCCGTTTACAGATGACGATGCAAAACACTGAAATAGAAGTAGATAGTTGTGACCCAGGTCTAAACTCTTCATTGTGAACAAAAGTTGACTCACAGATGAAGCGCAGTGTCCAGAGCAGAGAGACTTCCATCCTCACAGTCTGAGACCCAAAACACAGAGAAAGAACCAATCTCTCTCTATAAAGGCTTCTATTCACTTCACACTCTTTATCTAGGAAAGATAACTCCGGACGGTGCGGACCGTAAGGTGCTAGTTCTGGGTTTGCGGAAGTCACTGCTCGAGTTCCTGTCAGAGCACTACTGGAGGCCAGGAATGATGATCGGAAAGACGAGAAGATACGAGGTGCTTTTGGTAGTGAAGGATATACCAAATATTTACTTGACCTAATTGTATTAAAACTGTAATTTGATATAATAAGGGAATTCCAACTACATTAACTTTAAACTGTATTAATTTTAGTCACTCTAAGTTGTGCTGAAACTGGCCTCACACACACCACTCACCACATTCCTTGATAAGGACAAAGTTGCAGACCCAAGCCCAAGGTCATCTCTGTGCGATGGAACGGCGAATGGAAGAATACTGAGAGAAGGCGCCAACTTTCATATCACGCCTAGGGATGTATACCTAAACCCGCGTTCAGGTTCAAGTCCGGATTCGAATCCAGAGGTTACGGTTCAGGTCCGGACTCATTAGGTCCGGACCTAAACCATGCCATATTTGCATAATGTTACAACAGCGTAACACAAGCTACTCGGCTAAATTAAGTTGAAGACACTTGAACAAGGACAACTATCAAACACAAGGCTTAACTGCAGATTGAAATAAACTCAACTTGTCTGCTTTATTCACTGTTTTTAACAGAAGTTACAACTTACAAATCATAAGCTACTAGCTAAGACTCAACTCAACAACAAGAGCATGTTGAGTATTGTTGACAGAGTCGGTCTGGGTCAAGGGTCAAAGCAGCTGTTTCATCTGATACAATGTTTTGCCTTTAGACATATTTCCACTCTTTAATGTTGCAGATCCATTGGCATCAAAAGTCTGGTAAAAACCTTCAAACAGACAATACACCAGTGTAAATAATTAAGTAACAGTGTAAAATATCAGAGTTACAAAAACTAGTATAAAAGTCAACTAGAATCACTATAAAGCAATCAACTTAGCAGTATCAAAAGTAGATAATACAAATACAAAATACTATTACAAAATATAAACTCCAATTAATGAATGCAGCAATTAAGCAATATTACTTTGACTTTACTTTGTATTTACTTAAGTTATTTCATTCACATTTACACCCAGACCAAAGACCCAGACAAGACCACGCTGACCCCGCCCCTTTAACACGCGGCGGCCACAGCTTAAAACAGTTCAAATAAAGCCAGCGATCTTACCGGCTTCAGTGTTCACATATGGATACACGGTTCACTTCAGTGTTCACATGTGGATACACGGTTCACTTCAGTGTTCACATGTGGATACACGGTTCACTTCAGTGTTCACATGTGGATACACGGTTCACTTCAGTGTTCACATGTGGATACACGGTTCACTTCAGTGTTCACATGTGGATACACGGTTCACTTCAATGTTCACATGTGGATACACGGTTCACTTCAGTGTTCACATGTGGATACACGGTTCACTTCAGTGTTCACATGTGGATACACGGTTCACTTCAATGTTCACATGTGGATACACGGTTCACTTCAGTGTTCACATGTGGATACACGGTTCACTTCAGTGTTCACATGTGGATACACGGTTCACTTCAATGTTCACATGTGGATACACGGTTCACTTCAGTGTTCACATGTGGATACACGGTTCACTTCAATGTTCACATGTGGATACACGGTTCACTTCAGTGTTCACATGTGGATACACGGTTCACTTCAGTGTTCACATGTGGATACACGGTTCACTTCAGTGTTCACATGTGGATACACGGTTCACTTCAGTGTTCACATGTGGATACACGGTTCACTTCAGTGTTCACATGTGGATACACGGTTCACTTCAGTGTTCACATGTGGATACACGGTTCACTTCAGTGTTCACATGTGGATACACGGTTCACTTCAGTGTTCACATGTGGATACACGGTTCACTTCAGTGTTCACATGTGGATACACGGTTCACTTCAGCGTTCACATGTGGATACACGGTTCACTTCAGTGTTCACATGTGGATACACGGTTCACTTCAGTGTTCACATGTGGATACACGGTTCACTTCAATGTTCACATGTGGATACACGGTTCACTTCAGTGTTCACATGTGGATACACGGTTCACTTCAGTGTTCACATGTGGATACACGGTTCACTTCAGTGTTCACATGTGGATACACGGTTCACTTCAGTGTTCACATGTGGATACACGGTTCACTTCAATGTTCACATGTGGATACACGGTTCACTTCAATGTTCACGTGTGGATACACGGTTCACTTCCGTGTTCACATGTGGATACACGGTTCACTTCAGTGTTCACATGTGGATACACGGTTCACTTCAGTGTTCACATGTGGATACACGCTTCACTTCAGTGTTCACATGTGGATACACGGTTCACTTCAGTGTTGACATGTGGATACACGGTTCACTTCAGTGTTCACGTGTGGATACACGGTTCACTTCAGTGTTGACATGTGGATACACGGTTCACTTCAGTGTTCACATGTGGATACACGGTTCACTTCAGTGTTGACATGTGGATACACGGTTCACTTCAGTGTTCACGTGTGGATACACGGTTCACTTCAGTGTTCACGTGTGGATACACGGTTCACTTCAGTGTTCACGTGTGGATTCACGGTTCACTTCAGTGTTCACATGTGGATACACGGTTCACTTCAATGTTCACATGTGGATACACGGTTCACTTCAGTGTTGACATGTGGATACACGGTTCACTTCAGTGTTCACATGTGGATACACGGTTCACTTCAGTGTTCACATGTGGACACACGGTTCACTTCAGTGTTCACATGTGGATACACGGTTCACTTCAGTGTTCACATGTGGACACACGGTTCACTTCAGTGTTCACATGTGGACACACGGTTCACTTCAGTGTTCACATGTGGATACACGGTTCACTTCAATGTTCACATGTGGATACACGGTTCACTTCAGTGTTCACATGTGGATACACGGTTCACTTCAATGTTCACATGTGGATACACGGTTCACTTCAGTGTTGACATGTGGATACACGGTTCACTTCAATGTTCACATGTGGATACACGGTTCACTTCAGTGTTGACATGTGGATACACGGTTCACTTCAATGTTCACATGTGGATACACGGTTCACTTCAGTGTTCACATGTGGATACACGGTTCACTTCAGTGTTCACATGTGGATACACGGTTCACTTCAATGTTCACATGTGGATACACGGTTCACTTCAATGTTCACATGTGGATACACGGTTCACTTCAATGTTCACATGTGGATACACGGTTCACTTCAATGTTCACATGTGGATACACGGTTCACTTCAGTGTTCACATGTGGATACACGGTTCACTTCAGTGTTCACATGTGGATACACGGTTCACTTCATTGTTCACATGTGGATACACGGTTCACTTCAGTGTTCAAATGTGGATACACGGTTCACTTCAGTGTTGACATGTGGATACACGGTTTACTTCAGTGTTCACATGTGGATACACGGTTCACTTCAGTGTTGACATGTGGATACACGGTTCACTTCAGTGTTCACATGTGGATACACGGTTCACTTCAGTGTTCACATGTGGATACACGGTTCACTTCAGTGTTCACATGTGGATACACGGTTCACTTCAGTGTTCACGTGTGGATACACGGTTCACTTCAGTGTTGACATGTGGATACACGGTTCACTTCAGTGTTCACATGTGGATACACGGTTCACTTCAGTGTTGACATGTGGATACACGGTTCACTTCAGTGTTCACGTGTGGATACACGGTTCACTTCAGTGTTCACGTGTGGATACACGGTTCACTTCAGTGTTCACGTGTGGATTCACGGTTCACTTCAGTGTTCACATGTGGATACACGGTTCACTTCAATGTTCACATGTGGATACACGGTTCACTTCAGTGTTGACATGTGGATACACGGTTCACTTCAGTGTTCACATGTGGATACACGGTTCACTTCAGTGTTCACATGTGGACACACGGTTCACTTCAGTGTTCACATGTGGATACACGGTTCACTTCAGTGTTCACATGTGGACACACGGTTCACTTCAGTGTTCACATGTGGACACACGGTTCACTTCAGTGTTCACATGTGGATACACGGTTCACTTCAATGTTCACATGTGGATACACGGTTCACTTCAGTGTTCACATGTGGATACACGGTTCACTTCAATGTTCACATGTGGATACACGGTTCACTTCAGTGTTGACATGTGGATACACGGTTCACTTCAATGTTCACATGTGGATACACGGTTCACTTCAGTGTTGACATGTGGATACACGGTTCACTTCAATGTTCACATGTGGATACACGGTTCACTTCAGTGTTCACATGTGGATACACGGTTCACTTCAGTGTTCACATGTGGATACACGGTTCACTTCAATGTTCACATGTGGATACACGGTTCACTTCAATGTTCACATGTGGATACACGGTTCACTTCAATGTTCACATGTGGATACACGGTTCACTTCAATGTTCACATGTGGATACACGGTTCACTTCAGTGTTCACATGTGGATACACGGTTCACTTCAGTGTTCACATGTGGATACACGGTTCACTTCATTGTTCACATGTGGATACACGGTTCACTTCAGTGTTCAAATGTGGATACACGGTTCACTTCAGTGTTGACATGTGGATACACGGTTTACTTCAGTGTTCACATGTGGATACACGGTTCACTTCAGTGTTGACATGTGGATACACGGTTCACTTCAGTGTTCACATGTGGATACACGGTTCACTTCAGTGTTCACATGTGGATACACGGTTCACTTCAGTGTTCACATGTGGATACACGGTTCACTTCAGTGTTCACATGTGGATACACGGTTCACTTCAACGTTCACATGTGGATACACGGTTCACTTCAACGTTCACATGTGGATACACGGTTCACTTCAACGTTCACATGTGGATACACGGTTCACTTCAACGTTCACATGTGGATACACGGTTCACTTCAACGTTCACATGTGGATACACGGTTCACTTCAGTGTTGACATGTGGATACACGGTTCACTTCAGTGTTCACATGTGGATACACGGTTCACTTCAGTGTTGACATGTGGATACACGGTTCACTTCAATGTTCACATGTGGATACACGGTTCACTTCAGTGTTCACATGTGGATACACGGTTCACTTCAGTGTTCACATGTGGATACACGGTTCACTTCAATGTTCACATGTGGATACACGGTTCACTTCAATGTTCACAGGTGGATACACGGTTCACTTCAATGTTCACATGTGGATACACGGTTCACTTCAGTGTTCACATGTGGATACACGGTTCACTTCAATGTTCACATGTGGATACACGGTTCACTTCAGCGTTCACATGTGGATACACGGTTCACTTCAGTGTTCACATGTGGACACACGGTTCACTTCAGCGTTCACATGTGGATACACGGTTCACTTCAGTGTTCACATGTGGATACACGGTTCACTTCAACGTTCACATGTGGATACACGGTTCACTTCAGTGTTCACATGTGGATACACGGTTCACTTCAGTGTTCACATGTGGATACACTGTTCACTTCAGTGTTCACATGTGGATACACGGTTCACTTCAGTGTTCACATGTGGATACAAGGTTCACTTCAGTGTTCACATGTGGATACACGGTTCACTTCAGCGTTCACATGTGGACACACGGTTCACTTCTGTGTTCACATGTGGATACACTGTTCACTTCAGTGTTCACATGTGGATACACGGTTCACTTCAGTGTTCACATGTGGATACAAGGTTCACTTCAGTGTTCACATGTGGATACACGGTTCACTTCAGCGTTCACATGTGGACACACGGTTCACTTCAGTGTTCACATGTGGATACACGGTTCACTTCAGTGTTCACATGTGGATACACGGTTCACTTCAACGTTCACATGTGGATACACGGTTCACTTCAACGTTCACACGTGGATACACGGTTCACTTCAGTGTTCACATGTGGATACACGGTTCACTTCAGTGTTCACATGTGGATACACGGTTCACTTCAATGTTCACATGTGGATACACGGTTCACTTCAGTGTTCACATGTGGATACACGGTTCACTTCAGTGTTGACATGTGGATACACGGTTCACTTCAGTGTTCACATGTGGATACACGGTTCACTTCAGTGTTCACATGTGGATACACGGTTCACTTCAATGTTCACATGTGGATACACGGTTCACTTCAGTGTTCACATGTGGATACACGGTTCACTTCAGTGTTCACATGTGGATAAAGGGTTTTGTCTCTCGCATCTTTAAACTTATTTCGCCGGCTTCAACTTATGCCCAGAAGACGCGTGCGTCGCTAATTAGGGTCCGTGTGCGCTATTGACGGCGGGGCATGGCAGTGTTTACGTCTTTTCCAGCGTGAATTTCGCGATCAATGGAAGGTTTAAGATGGTCTAGATTCTAGAACAAAAAGGATATAGTATGTCAATGCTATATTTTATATGAGTCCAGAACCGAATCACCGGGGTTTCGTTTTTTTTGGACCTGAACCGAAACGTTTTTACAAGTCCAGATCCGGTCCATATGAAAATGTATAAATTGTTTGAGCGCATAGGGAAAAGGCGTGTCCGGACTACGCCCGAGTAAGTCGCCACACATTCGATAGGGACATTTTAGGTAAGCGCTCCGTTTATCTGTATTAGTCTTGTAAATGGCAGGGATTAAACTGATTGATTTTAACTTTCTGATTCTTGCCCTTTCTTTCATAAACGAGCACGCCGACAGTAGCTTTATTTAGGCTCTCAAGAAGCCAAGAAAATGTTGTTGTTGTTGTTGTTGTTTTATGGCGGTTGGCATCCAAGTGTTGCATTACCGCCAGACTTTATTCCTCAGACTTTGTCGTAGTCCTCAGACTCTGTCGTAGTCCATAAAAGAACTCCTTCCATTGCTTTGGTGCCACAAAGCCCACGAGGCCATGATATGTCTTTGCGACCAGAACAGTTGCCGTTGCCTCAGAGAGCCAAGAAAATACATATTCCTCTGCTTATATACCCTGCCACAGGATCAAAGGAACAAAGGTGGAATGTAGCTGCTATGTAGTGCCACCAAGCCAAGGAGGAACAAAGGCGGAACACCGGTGACATCATACGGCACTCGGTGATGGGGTGGAGAGAAGTGTGAAATGCAGTGATATCATAAGGCACCCTGTGGTGCTGGAGCGCCTCTAGTGGTCACCCCATGAATTACAAGAGCATTGAAACACCGGGATCGCGGGGCCTTTTGTACACTTTAACTCGACTGGCTTTGGCTTTGGCTTTCCTTCCTTTTCACACCTCACACACCAAACCAACATTCACCCAAACGCCAGCACGTTGACGTGGAGGTGACACGAACAACACAGGCCCATCTCCTCAGGATCACAGCTTCTGGTTCCGTTCGTATGACAGGCTGGCTGATAATATCATCTTAGAATTAACTCCAACACACAACTAATTTATGTGTCTGTTTAATTATCTAGTCAATAAAACTTCAATACCTACATTTGGTAAAGTGTTCATTCATTTTCAGAAAAGTGGTCAATGTCACGGTTATGTTCTCACAAACCTTCAGATCAACGAGCAAATTCATTTTCGATAAATACATTTTTTTATATATTGATTATAGAGTTGTTAAATGCCGATTATCCGGCTGGTGCCCCAACTTGCTCTTAAAATATGATATCAAACATACCCACACTTATGCAGTGTGTCATGTTTGATTCTTGAACAATTCTTTAATCATTATCAACCTTGAATACCCTACATATACCGGTGCAGCCCGTGCAAGGATGCAAACGCAAAGTATATTACGCTACAGGTGTATTTATTTAACAGTTCTCAAAATCTATTTGAACTACATCCACTATTTACTCTTAAAGTATATTTTAAACAGGTACTTAAAAAAATATTTGCTTAAAAGATTTACTTGAGTCATTTTTTGCGCATGTATTTTGTACTTTTACTTGACAAAATGGAATACTTTTTCCCCTGTCGAGATGAAGAGGAAGTTGAGAGAAGAGTGAGGCTCTGGTTTGGTTTCTGAGTAAATGTGCACAGCCTGACCACAGACCACAGCGTTTGGACACATTCCATCTGTGTCAGTCCATCACACACAAAGACATGTGAAAACACAGTCAAACTACAGCCAAACCCCTCTCACTGAACTCTTAACTATACTACAGTGTAGTACTCATGCTCAGAGTCTGAACAGGCTCAGAGTTAACACACTTTGTCGTCTTTAGCGCTGAAGCTGACATTTCCTTCCTTTTTACACAAAACTTTTAAACCAAGAGGTAATTGGCTAAAATAGAAATGAGATGCAGGGACCAAAAATGTGTCATTGTTGCTTCCTGTTCAGACTAAAGCACTCGCCGCTTCTTAATTTGGTGATTTATTCATTGTAAACTACAATTGTGATCCAAAAACAAAAGAACAACAAAAACATTGAGCCTTTTCAATGAATGAATCTATTGTCTTCCTGTTTGAAACGCACTAGTGACTCTCTCTTCAATGTGGCATTTCACTGTGGCAGATTTTCACGATTGTGCTTTTATGGACCCGAGTCTAAAGTCCAGAGCTGTGAAGGTGGTCACGTCTCAAAACACAGGATAAGACAGAATTACTCTAAAGCAAAATGTATAAACTAATCATAATACATCTCTGAGTAAACTATTTATAAGGGGGAAACAGAGGGCCCACCAAGCCATTTATTCCGACACCTTAACGTGGTGGAGGGGTTTGAGCGCTTGAATGATCCCAGGAGCTATGTTGTCGGGGGCTTGAAGCCCCTGGTAGGGTCTCCCATGGCAAACGGGTCCTAGGTGACGGGTCAGACAAAGAGCGGTTCAGAAGCACTTCATGACATGTAAAAGATCAAGGCCAGTTACGTCGCCGGGGCCCAATCCTGGAGCCAGGCCTGGTGTGGGTGCTCGACGGCGAGCGCCTGGTGGCCGGGTCTTTCCCCACGGGGCCCAGCCGGGCACAGCCCGAAAGAGCGACGTGGGGCCGCCTTCCAGTTGGCCCACCACCCGCAGGAGGATCCATGTAGCAGTAGATGGCAGGGGCCTCGACGACCAGATCTCCGACATGGAATGTCTCCTCGCTTGGGGTGAAAGAGCCTGAGCTTGTGCGGGAGGTTGAGCGGTATCAACTAGATATAGTTGGCCTCAACTCCACGCACAGTTTGGGCTCTGGAACCCATCTCCTCCAGAGGGGCTGGACGCTCCACTTCTCTGGTGTTGCCCGCGGGGAGAGGCGGCCGGCTGGTGTGGGCTTGCTTATAGCCCCTCAGCTCAGCTGCCACGTGTTGGAGTTCACCCCCGGTCCCTAGGCCTTCGGGTGGGGGACAGGTCTCTCACTGTTGTGTCGGCCTACGGGCTGAACAGCAGTGCAGAGTACCTGGCCTTCTTGGAGTTCTTGGGAGGGGTACTGGACAGTGCACCGACCGAGGACTCCGTTGTTCTTCTGGGGGACTTCAACGCCAATGACAGTGACACCTGGAGAGGGGTGATTGGGAAGAACGGCTTCCCCAATCTGAACCCGAGTGGTGTTCAGTTATTGGACTTCTGTGCTAGCCACAGATTGTCCATAACGAACACGTGTTCAAGCACAAGGGTATCCATCAGTGCACCTGGCACCAGTACACCCTAGGCCGGAGGTCAATGATCGACTTTGTTGTCGTGTAATCTGACCTCCGGCCACGTGTCTTGGACACTCGGGTGAAGAGAGGGACAGAGCTGTCAACCGATCACCACCTGTTGGTGAGTTGGATCCGCTGGCGGAGGAGGAAGCCGGACAGACTTGGCAGACCCAAGCGCATTGTGAGGGTCTGTTGGGAACGTCTTGGGGAGCCCTCTGTCAGTAGGGTATTCAACTCGCACCTCCAGGAGAGCTTCTCCCATGTCCCGGGGGAGGCTGGGGACATTGAGAGCGAGTGGACCATGTTCTCCGCCTCCATTGTTGATAGGGCTGCTCGAAGCTGGTGCCTGTCGTGGCGGCAACCCCCGAACCCGGTGGTGGACACTGGAAGTAAGGGATGTTGTCAGGTTGAAGAAGGAGGCCTACTCTGGCTTGTGGGGCTCCTGGGGTCATTGACAGGTATCGACAGGCCAAGCGGGCCGCAGATCGTGCTGTCGCAGAGGAAAAACCCGGGGCTGGAAGGAGTTCGGGGAGGCCATGGAGGAGGACTATCGGTCGGCCGCAAAGAAATTCTGGTAAACCGTCTGGCGCCTCAGGAGGGGGAAGCAGTGCTTCACCAACACCGTTTACGGTGCGGGTGGAGACCTGCTGACCTAGACTGGGGATGTCGTCGGACGGTGGAAGGAATACTTTGAGGACCTCCTTAATCCCACCGTCATGTCTTCCGAAGAGGAAGCAGAGACCGGGGACTCAGAGGCTGGCTCGTCCATCACCCAAGCTGAAGTCACTGAGGTTGTTTGCAAACTCCTCGGTGGCAGGGCTCCGGGGGTGTATGAGATGCGCCCTGAGCACCTAAAGTCTCTGGATGTTGTAGGACTGTCTTGGCTGACACGTCTCAGCAACATCGCGTGGCGGTCGGGGACCGTGCCTCTGGATTGGCAGACCGGGGCGGGTGGTCCCTCTGTTCAAGAAGGGGGACCGGAGGGTGTGTTCCAACTACAGAGGGATCACACTCCTCAGCCTCCCCGGTAAGGTCTATTCCAAGGTACTGCAGAGGAGAATCCGACCGATAGTCGAACCTCGGATTCAGGAGGAGCAGAGTGGTTTTCGTCCGGGTCGTGGAACACTGGACCAGCTCTATACTCTCCATCGGGTGCTCGAGGGTTCATGGGCGTTTGCCCAACCAGTCCACATGTGCTTTGTGGATCTGGAGAAGGCTTTCGACCATATCCCTCGGGGTGTCTTTTGTTAGGTGCTCCGGGAGTACGGGGTCCGGGGCCCTTTGCTCAGGGCTGCCCGGTCCCTGTATGACCGGAGCAGGAGCTGTGTTTGCATTGCCGGCAGTAAGTCAGACCTGTTCCCAGTGCATGTTGGACTCTGCCAGGGCTGCCCTTTGTCACCGGTTCTGTTCATAGTTTTTATGGACAGAATTTTTAGGCGCAGTCAGGGGTCGGAGTGTGTCCGGTTTGGGGACAACAGGATCTCATCTCTGCTGTTTGCAGACGATGTTGTCCTGATGGCTCCATCAAACCCGGACCTGCAACATGCACTGGGACGGTTTGCAGCCGAGTGTGAAGAGGCTGGGATTAGAATCAGCACCTCCAAATCTGAGGCCATGGTTCTCGACCGGAAAAAGGTGGCTTGCCCTCTCCAGCTGGGTGGGGAGTCCTCTGAGATTGACAGGCGGATCGGTGCAGCGGCTGCAGTGATGCAGTCGCTGCATCGGACCGTTGTGGTAAAGAAGGAGCTGAGTCGAAAGGCAAAGCTCTCGATTTACCGATCGGTCTACGTTCCTACCCTCACCTATGGTCATGAGCTTTGGGTAATGACCGAAAGGACAAGATCGCAGATACAAAGCGGTCAAAATGAGTTTCTTCCGCCGTGTGGCTGGGCGCTCCCTTAGAGATAGGGTGAGGAGCTCGGCCACACGGGGGGAGCTCGGAGTAGAGCCGCTGCTCCTCCACGTTGAGCGGAGCCAGCTGAGGTGGCTCGGTTATCTGTACCGGATCTGTACCTTTATTTTTGTGTTATTCTAATGAACGCTTCAAATGTCGTAGTTTCAAAGAAAGAGCAAGCTAATCACTCTTTTATAATTAAAAAGTAAAGGTGATATAGACACCGTCACTTTTTGAACTAAATATCTTGGATTAAATATCAATAATAATTCAAATGTTATAGTTTCCTCCAAACCCCAAACTTTTAACGCTTTAAACATGTTGTTCTATTGTGTAAAACGCTTTATCAACTCATTACTTCTGTCGTGGACTCATTTTGATGACCTTTCACCATCCAAAGACATAATAACTTGTTTTGAATTGTAAATTGCTCTTGAACAAATCCGGAGAGTAAATCCAAGTGGAATCATTGTTTTTACCTGTTTATTGAGGAGTAATAACACTTTTCTCCTCTGTCTGTCATCTTTATTTCACAGACACAAACATGATGCTGTTAGTTCCATATAAAACATGTACTGGAAACATTGTAAGCGCTGTCATTAACAAACCAGAGACAAACACGAGCGAAAAGAAAAAAGTCGAGGGTCAAACAGTTAAATATGGCACTGGTAAATCACATAAAGTTTATATTTTAACATGAGCAAGTGAAACAAAAGTCCAGCCCGGGAATTTCACAGAATGAGTCACATCTGTAGCTGTGAAGTTATTACATCTTAAGGCTGTGGTCAATTTGTATGAAATCTTTGTGCTTTTCAGTGGTCGTCCAGTGAGCGTCTCTTTCAGCTCAACTCAGTTTGTTCAGACCTGGAGCAAATGGAAAATCTATCAAAGTTCATCATCACGTGAAGGAATTATTTATGAATTCTAATATTCAAAAATGGCTTAGTTTCTGTAATGTTTAAAGAATTGTAAAGTTAAATGCACCTGAGAGGTAAATTACTGTAGTCCCCGAGCTCTTCATCTTGAAGTAAAACAAACAATACATTTAAGATTTTTGAAATAAATGAAGAAAAAGAAGAAAAAGAGTCATTTACCGTTCCTGTTTCTTGGGTTTTGGATCGTTTCATCCACACAATTGTCTCCTAAAGTTCAGGAAAGTGTTTAAATAATCTTCTTAAACATGTTTTAAGTCTTTAAATGTATTATTCTTTATGTTAATATTCTTAACTGACCATGAAGAAGAGATGAATACAGTTGCTGCTGATTGTCTTGGCCCTCGTTTCCTTCATCATTCTCACTGCAGTTAAAGAAGAAAACATGGCTTTAGAAATGTCTTGAATTATTCTTTATTGTAACGTCAGATGCAGTGGCAGCTGGTGAATTTTTTTTTAGGTGGAGCTATTTGTAATTTTGAATTTCGTAGATGTGATTTGCTGCATTCTGGTGCATTTTAGGCCTACTTCTCAACCTATTTGTCATCCCAGGGGGAGATAAGGCGCAGTAAAGCGGGAGATTACCTCCCAGAGGAGGTTTTAATTTCTCTCAGAATTAAGAAAAATTAACAAGTAAATACGAACGATAATACCGGAAGTCGTGCAACAGGACTTGTAGGACGCATATCCGTCCCACGCTACGCTCAACGGTATGTTTCTGTACTTAACAGACCGTGCAGAATTGAGCCGGTACTTGAATTGACAAGTTCATAAGTCATCTGAGATGCCACTATCTTTCACGTCGTTCACTCTCATAGTGTGAATGTCTGAGTTGTTTTACAATGAGCTTTTCCTCAAAAGTTCTTCTTCAAAGCGATGCAGATGTAAGGATTTCACTGAATTAGGGACAAATTAATCCGACGTCGCCATTTTACACACTTCGCTGCTGGAATGAAAACATCTGGTAACAAGCAGCTGCAGCGGTGCATCTTGGTACTTTGGGGCGCTAATCTTCAGCGCCCCAAACCCATAAAATTCCTCGACGATGATTGGCGGATGTGTATTCTTTTTTGCCTAGCAACAGAGGAGCCATTGGCTTAAATACACACAATGGGGCTGATCAAACAGGAGCCCCGGCAAGACAGCCTATTGGCTCCTACACCAAACGTGGAACTTGAAAGTTAATGTAAATATAATTCTGGAGAGTTCTAAACCCATAAAGCAAAATTATCAATAGCATCTAATTAACACAGGTTTTTTTTTTCTTCAAAATGAGACATCATTTAAAAAATAAAATAAAAACAGGCAGTCAGGTCAGGTGGGGCGGCGCCCCAGCGCCCCCTATGGGCGAGCCGCCACTGGTCAGAAGGACAAGACTGACCTGGAGGAGCTTTGGCCTGAAAAAACAACACATGTTGATTGAAACATCACAAACTTCAAATGTCACTATACTGTAAATATGACTGTATATAGTTCTAATGTATACCATGAAAATAAGAGTTTTTTACCTTTAGTTTTGCTGCAGCGCCACAGAAGCAGCAGCAGGATGAATAAAAAGAGCCCTGCACACACAGGTCCAACCACCCACATGACAGGAAGAGGAGAGAGATCTGCTTTGGCTGCACCTGTGAACATACAATATATAAAACCTTTTTATTGTAGAACCTTTGTATATGAAGAATGGATTTACTAACTTTTAATGGACATCCAACTCTCTGGAGACGTCACAGTCTTTGTCCACAGCTTCCTTTGTCCCTCACATTTATAAAAGCCTTGGTCAGACCTGGACACTGCAGAGATGTTGAACTCTGGGTTGGTTCCATTTTGAATTATGCTTCCATTTTTATAAAATTGCACTGAAGTAAAAGTCCCTGTCCTGAGTTTACAGCTGAGAGACACAGACTGTCCCTCCATCACTGCACGCACTGGACTCAGAAGGATGATGTCACCTGTGAAGTTAAACATGTCAAAAACATGACATATTTGAAATACTCACGACTCATAGTTTAAACCAAACTCACTGTGGACTGAGATGTTGACGGCGTTGCTCATTTCTCCTGATCCAGACTCACACCAAAACACTGCTCTGGTTTTATCACGTAAACGAAACTCACATTTAGATTTATCTTTGCTCTTGTAATTATCACACTGTTGTGTTGTTATTGTGTTGTTATAAAAGCTCCTATAAAGTGTCCTGTCTGCTCCAGTGGAGTTGAACCCACAACTCAGAGTGATGACATCATCAGTGAAGTGCTGTGCTCTGTCAGGACTGACCCAGAGAGACTCTGGACCCTCAGCATCTGAGGAGCACAAGACCCAGACTTTAGAGAGTCGAGCTTTAGAGAGTCGAGCTTTAGAGAGTCGGGCTTTAGAGAGTCGAGCTTTAGGGAGTCGAGCTTTAGAGAGTCTGGCTTTAGAGAGTCGGGCTTTAGGGAGTCGAGCTTTAGGGAGTCGAGCTTTAGAGAGTCTGGCTTTAGAGAGTCGGGCTTTAGGGAGTCGAGCTTTAGAGAGTCGAGCTTTAGAGAGTCGGGCTTTAGAGAGTCGAGCTTTAGAGAGTCGAGCTTTAGAGAGTCGAGCTTTAGAGAGTCGAGCTTTAGGGAGTCGGGCTTTAGAGAGTCGGGCTTTAGAGAGTCGGGCTTTAGAGAGTCGAGCTTTAGAGAGTCGAGCTTTAGAGAGTCGAGCTTTAGAGAGTCGAGCTTTAGGGAGTCGGGCTTTAGAGAGTCGGCCTTTAGAGAGTCGAGCTTTAGGGAGTCGGGCTTTAGAGAGTCGAGCTTTAGAGAGTCGAGCTTTAGAGAGTCGAGCTTTAGAGAGTCGAGCTTTAGGGAGTCGGGCTTTAGAGAGTCGAGCTTTAGAGAGTCGAGCTTTAGAGAGTCGAGCTTTAGGGAGTCGAGCTTTAGGGAGTCGAGCTTTAGAGAGTCGAGCTTTAGAGAGTCGAGCTTTAGAGAGTCGAGCTTTAGAGAGTCGAGCTTTAGAGAGTCAAGCTTTAGGGAGTCGGGCTTTAGAGAGTCGGGCTTTAGGGAGTCGGGCTTTAGGGAGTCGAGCTTTAGAGAGTCGAGCTTTAGGGAGTCGAGCTTTAGGGAGTCGAGCTTTAGAGAGTCGGGCTTTAGAGAGTCGAGCTTTAGAGAGTCGAGCTTTAGAGAGTCGAGCTTTAGAGAGTCGGGCTTTAGGGAGTCGGGCTTTAGAGAGTCGGGCTTTAGGGAGTCGGGCTTTAGGGAGTCGAGCTTTAGTGAGTCGAGCTTTAGAGAGTCTGGCTTTAGAGAGTCTGGCTTTAGAGAGTCGAGCTTTAGAGAGTCGGACTTTAGTAAACAGGATATCTCCATGTTCTGATACATCTGAAGTATAAGCGACATGTTAGAGACAAACTGACCAGTGTTTCTGAGCCTGAACTTGTGGCTGTCCTCAGTGAAGTAGGGAGGGTCTCCTCTGTGGGCTCTGCACTGGTACTCTCCTCCCTCTGACACTGTGACCTGTGCCTCAGATGAAGACTCTTTGAAGAACTGCTCATTTCTGCTCCACTCATATTTCCACCCAGAGGAAGATGGAGAGACAGAGCAGAACAGCTTCACACTGCCCCCTGTCTGCAGCTCTGAGGGTCCACTCACTCTGGCCTGAGGTTTGTCTGTAGAATGCATCATAGGTTCACGTGACATCACAACATTGTAGAAAGCCGATAGTTGAGCTGAGCTGGAGGTCAGGGCAGAATTCTATGGTACAATTTACTGTTTAACTGAAGAATTGTTTTATGGTCCAGATCTCTGTAACGACTGGTCCCATCCACAAGAAACAAAAACTGACTCAAAGCTCAACGTCTTCTCTGACAGTAAAAATAAACAAAAGTGAAATAACTTTTTCACAATAAGGCCAAAATTATTTTATTACTTGGTTTACGGATCCGCCGCACTAAGAATATTGATCTCTACAATATAAAACAAATTAATTATTATAATTATTTTTTTAATTAAATACCGCCATCAACGCAAATAGCATTAAATGAAATATAAATCGCGGTATTAAGTCAAAAGATAAGAGCGCATGAAGCAATTTTTCGTCAAAATCCTGCGGGAGTGAGAGACGGAGCGGGTCCGTTCCTGCGCGCGGGTGCGTCAGGTATATATATATGGGCTGGTTCTGACGTCACCCATGTCACGTCCACCACGTGACTTTGTTGGTATTAATCTCGACCTGTGTGCTGTGCACATGTAGATAGCGGCCCCGGGAGAGCATGAGGAGACACGCGCGTCCGTTTCCGTGTCTGTGACGTGCAGCGCAAACTCCTTTATGTCGCAAATTCACATTTTAAACCTGTTTACCCCATTTTCTCTAGCGCGTTTTGACGTGACTAAGGCTGCACACTTAGAAGCGTGAGTTCTACCAGTGCAAAACACTGCACCCCCCTCCCTTCCTCCCCCTTGTGCATTTTGGGAAAACCCGGAAGAAAAAATCTTTTGAAATCGAAATTATTTTGATATTTCTATTTCGCCCGCCTGTTCAATATATTTCATTTAAAAATCTGTAAACTAAGTGATAAAGTAACTGCGGCCTAACCTCAGAAAGCGATGCCAACTCCAACTGTGATTAAAGGACTTTAAACCATAATATTATTATGACTATTTTGTTTAACCAAAACCAAACTAATAATGATGAGGTTCAACTTTGTGGATTTTTACTTTGGATATTTCTTATCTGCGTTAATCTGCCATTATCAAATTCTACGGCGTGAAACGCAAACTATTGCATCAAAATATGAAGTTCCTAAATAAAAATAAGGAGGTGTAATCACAGAGTGAAAGTGCACATACTCTTGACAGTGACAGAGGCTCCTGTGCTCCACACAGTGGTGTGGTGAGGGCCTCTCTGGGCTCTGCAGCTGTAGGCTCCTGTGTCAGACTCAGTCACTCTGGAGACTGTGTATTCTCTGGTTGTTGGAGGTGGGTTCAGTCTGTTCCTGCTCCAGTGATAGGTCCACTCTGTGTCTGCTCCGCCCTCCACCTCACACCTGAGAGTCAGACTCTCTCCCACAAATACCTCCAACTGACTTGGACTCACAGTGAGGGCTGAAGATTTGTAACAGAATCAAATAAATGTTTTTGACAAAAAGATGATAATCTGTTTAAAATGTCAAATTAAAGGAGAGACACCATCAAACATAAATGTAATGTATTCTTTATGTTCTAACTGTTCTCACCAGTGTCTTCAACAGTGACATCATTACTTTTTCTTGTGACCACATGATCATCCCACCCACAGCAGGAGTACACTCCTCCAAGAGAGACATTCAGAGTTTGTTCAAAATAGTAAATATATTTCCAATGAGCACTGAACCACTGCAGTTCTTCATTGAAATCCTCTACATCACAGCTCAGAGTCACACTGCCCTCTACTGGTCTGTCTGTGTTTGACACTGTCAGTTCAACTCTGCGGGGGTGTTCTGTTGAAAAGAAAGATGGAAAGTCATGTGTAATGTGTTTATCTTTTTGTCTTAATTAGAATAATAGGATCCTAAAAACATATGAAGATTATGCACAATCTACCTGTGACTTTCAGTTCTTTCTCTGGAGACTGTATTTCCTCTTTGGTCCCACACGAATACAAACCCTCACTCGATTTTGACACTGAATTCACTCTCAGGTACCTATTGTTTTGTACTTGCTGAAAAAAATAGTATTCGTCCTCTTGCACGAGTGACCCATCTTTGTAAAAGTGCAGTTTATTTACATCGTGACCTGAGCATGTCAGTCTCACTGTGTCCTCCAGATACACAGTGTGTGGAGGAACATCCAGAGTCGCCCTGTCACCTGTGGAGCACAAAACTTAAGAACAAACCAGAGAAGCAGAGCAGGAGCACATACACAGATCAAGATCAATATCCTCATCCTAGAGACTAATCAGTGGAGACAGAGGCTACAAACATGACATTAAAACTTAAAGGTGGTATGGACGTTTTTTTTCAGCAAATTTTTTATCATATTTCCTCGTGGCGTGGATAAATCATTTGTCCTGCCACGTATCAATCATAAAACGCACCTACCGCTCACCTGCAGCCGCGTGCGGTTCCTCCTCACGTTTCCGCGTGCCTAAGCGCATGGATCTATCATAATATAGTTCCCTCAGTGTACGGGGCAAAATGAAGACGGAGAAAGACAGTTCGAGCTGACGCAGAAGTGGACAGAAATCTACGGGAGACGAGCGATGCGATGCGCTCCGTTGCACTAATAAACAAACGCACGTGTGTGTTGTATCAGTCCGCACGGGGGAGTGCGCATGCGCACTTCCACCTGCGTTCTCAAATCGCCGAAAAATCGTCCATACCGCCTTTAAAGCAATGACATGACACATTTTGGGGGGAAAGGTTTCATAGTCATCTGGACACTGTTTTTGAAATCGAGACGTTTCGATTGTCTCCCAGAATTAATTTCAATAACTTAATTTTCAATTCACTTTCAGATTGAGCAGCACAGCTATTTTAGCTCACAATATATTTAAAATTACATTCACCAAGTGACAGTTTGGAGCCCTTCATCAGACATGAAGCACCTGTATTTCTATTTCCTCACTGACCACCAGAGGCAATGCTAAGAATGCTCTTTCAGTGTTTAAAGCACCGCCTCTGGAGGCCCTCTGGGATTCACGGAACTATAGTTACACAGGTAACCTTTGATTTATTGTGTTCAATTACATTCATGTGACATTTGTCACAAGTACATATTTATATGTAAAAATATTGTTATATTCATTCATTTTCTACAGCTTTATCCCGTTAGGGGTCGCGGGTGACTGGAGCCTATCCCAGTGACTTTGGGCTTTAGTCGGGGTTCACCCTGGACAGTGGCCAACTCGTCGCAGGGCCGACACATAGACAGTCGATGGCTACTATCAGTTGACCACAGATGCACCTACCTTTGCAAAGAAGTGGCCCCTCCAAAGCTGTTGGAGGACATTTCTTTAAACTGTCTTTTGGTGCCACTAAGACCATTCACTCTCACGTTCTTTCACTAGGGCCAATTTAGAGTTGCCAATTTTTCCTAACACATGCATGTCTTTGGACGGTGGGAGGAAGTCGGCTAAACCAAGACAACCAAGACTCATCCTAGATCTGGTCTTCCGGTCAAACTGAGGGAGAAGGGCCTTAATCAGAACTGATGGTCATGTCTCTGTGGAGATAGGAGAACCTTCCAGAAGAACAACCCTCTCTGCAGCACTCCACCAATCAGGCCTGTGTGGAAGAGTGTCCAGACAGAACCCACTCCTCAGTAAAAGGCTCATGACAGCCGCCTGGAGTTTGTAAAAAGGCTCCTGAAGGACTCATCATGGCAGCATCAGGCTGTGGAGATGTTTTTCAGTGGAACTGGGAGACTAGTCAGGACCAACAGAATGATGAATGCAGCAGTTACAGAGACATGCTGATGAAAACCTGCTCCAGAAGCTCTGGACCTCAGACTGGGCCAAGGTTCATCTTTCAACAAGACAACGACCCTAAGCACACAGCCAGGAGAAGAAAGGCGTGGCCGCAGGACAACTCTGTGAAGGTCCTTGAGTGGCCCAGAGGCCAGACTTGAACAATTGAACATCTCTGGAGAGATCTGAAAAAGGCTGTGAACCGACTCTCACCAACCAAACTTATTGGGGTTTGGAGGTTCTGCAAAAAAGAATGTGACAAACTGTCCATACAAAAGTGTGCCATGTTTACAGCATTATACTCAAACTCACACAGACTTGAGGCTGTAATTAGTGCCAAAGGTACTTCAACCAAGTATTGAGCAAATACTGTGAATACTAATGTACAAGTGCTTTTTTGTTTTATATTTTAGAGGTCTTTAAGTTTGTCCATGTAGACTAGCCCACAGGGACATTTAACATGTAGATAACAAATATGACATGACATCATAATATAATCACATGGGCTTCAGCTTCTTGTTAAATGCAACATTTATTGAACTGAAATAGATGAATTAAAGCGTATAAGCAGAGTCCAAATGAAACAGAGCTGATTACCTGTTGTCCGTTTACAGATGACGATGCAAAACACTGAAATAGAAGTAGATAGTTGTGACCCAGGTCTAAACTCTTCATTGTGAACAAAAGTTGACTCACAGATGAAGCGCAGTGTCCAGAGCAGAGAGACTTCCATCCTCACAGTCTGAGACCCAAAACACAGAGAAAGAACCAATCTCTCTCTATAAAGGCTTCTATTCACTTCACACTCTTTATCTAGGAAAGATAACTCCGGACGGTGCGGACCGTAAGGTGCTAGTTCTGGGTTTGCGGAAGTCACTGCTCGAGTTCCTGTCAGAGCACTACTGGAGGCCAGGAATGATGATCGGAAAGACGAGAAGATACGAGGTGCTTTTGGTAGTGAAGGATATACCAAATATTTACTTGACCTAATTGTATTAAAACTGTAATTTGATATAATAAGGGAATTCCAACTACATTAACTTTAAACTGTATTAATTTTAGTCACTCTAAGTTGTGCTGAAACTGGCCTCACACACACCACTCACCACATTCCTTGATAAGGACAAAGTTGCAGACCCAAGCCCAAGGTCATCTCTGTGCGATGGAACGGCGAATGGAAGAATACTGAGAGAAGGCGCCAACTTTCATATCACGCCTAGGGATGTATACCTAAACCCGCGTTCAGGTTCAAGTCCGGATTCGAATCCAGAGGTTACGGTTCAGGTCCGGACTCATTAGGTCCGGACCTAAACCATGCCATATTTGCATAATGTTACAACAGCGTAACACAAGCTACTCGGCTAAATTAAGTTGAAGACACTTGAACAAGGACAACTATCAAACACAAGGCTTAACTGCAGATTGAAATAAACTCAACATGTCTGCTTTATTCACTGTTTTTAACAGAAGTTACAACTTACAAATCATAAGCTACTAGCTAAGACTCAACTCAACAACAAGAGCATGTTGAGTATTGTTGACAGAGTCGGTCTGGGTCAAGGGTCAAAGCAGCTGTTTCATCTGATACAATGTTTTGCCTTTAGACATATTTCCACTCTTTAATGTTGCAGATCCATTGGCATCAAAAGTCTGGTAAAAACCTTCAAACAGACAATACACCAGTGTAAATAATTAAGTAACAGTGTAAAATATCAGAGTTACAAAAACTAGTATAAAAGTCAACTAGAATCACTATAAAGCAATCAACTTAGCAGTATCAAAAGTAGATAATACAAATACAAAATACTATTACAAAATATAAACTCCAATTAATGAATGCAGCAATTAAGCAATATTACTTTGACTTTACTTTGTATTTACTTAAGTTATTTCATTCACATTTACACCCAGACCAAAGACCCAGACAAGACCACGCTGACCCCGCCCCTTTAACACGCGGCGGCCACAGCTTAAAACAGTTCAAATAAAGCCAGCGATCTTACCGGCTTCAGTGTTCACATATGGATACACGGTTCACTTCAGTGTTCACATGTGGATACACGGTTCACTTCAATGTTCACATGTGGATACACGGTTCACTTCAGTGTTCACATGTGGATACACGGTTCACTTCAGTGTTCACATGTGGATACACGGTTCACTTCAATGTTCACATGTGGATACACGGTTCACTTCAGTGTTCACATGTGGATACACGGTTCACTTCAGTGTTCACATGTGGATACACGGTTCACTTCAATGTTCACATGTGGATACACGGTTCACTTCAGTGTTCACATGTGGATACACGGTTCACTTCAGTGTTCACATGTGGATACACGGTTCACTTCAGTGTTCACATGTGGATACACGGTTCACTTCAGTGTTCACATGTGGATACACGGTTCACTTCAGTGTTCACATATGGATACACGGTTCACTTCAGTGTTCACATGTGGATACACGGTTCACTTCAGTGTTCACATGTGGATACACGGTTCACTTCAGTGTTCACATGTGGATACACGGTTCACTTCAGTGTTCACATGTGGATACACGGTTCACTTCAGTGTTCACATGTGGATACACGGTTCACTTCAGTGTTCACATGTGGATACACGGTTCACTTCAGTGTTCACATGTGGATACACGGTTCACTTCAATGTTCACATGTGGATACACGGTTCACTTCAATGTTCACGTGTGGATACACGGTTCACTTCCGTGTTCACATGTGGATACACGGTTCACTTCAGTGTTCACATGTGGATACACGGTTCACTTCAGTGTTCACATGTGGATACACGCTTCACTTCAGTGTTCACATGTGGATACACGGTTCACTTCAGTGTTGACATGTGGATACACGGTTCACTTCAGTGTTGACATGTGGATACACGGTTCACTTCAGTGTTCACGTGTGGATACACGGTTCACTTCAGTGTTCACGTGTGGATACACGGTTCACTTCAGTGTTCACATGTGGATACACGGTTCACTTCAGTGTTCACATGTGGATACACGGTTCACTTCAGTGTTCACATGTGGATACACGCTTCACTTCAGTGTTCACATGTGGATACACGGTTCACTTCAGTGTTGACATGTGGATACACGGTTCACTTCAGTGTTGACGTGTGGATACACGGTTCACTTCAGTGTTCACGTGTGGATACACGGTTCACTTCAGTGTTCACGTGTGGATTCACGGTTCACTTCAGTGTTCACATGTGGATACACGGTTCACTTCAATGTTCACATGTGGATACACGGTTCACTTCAGTGTTGACATGTGGATACACGGTTCACTTCAGTGTTCACATGTGGATACACGGTTCACTTCAGTGTTCACATGTGGACACACGGTTCACTTCAGTGTTCACATGTGGATACACGGTTCACTTCAGTGTTCACATGTGGACACACGGTTCACTTCAGTGTTCACATGTGGATACACGGTTCACTTCAGTGTTCACATGTGGATACACGGTTCACTTCAATGTTCACATGTGGATACACGGTTCACTTCAGTGTTCACATGTGGATACACGGTTCACTTCAATGTTCACATGTGGATACACGGTTCACTTCAGTGTTGACATGTGGATACACGGTTCACTTCAATGTTCACATGTGGATACACGGTTCACTTCAGTGTTCACATGTGGATACACGGTTCACTTCAATGTTCACATGTGGATACACGGTTCACTTCAGTGTTCACATGTGGATACACGGTTCACTTCAATGTTCACATGTGGATACACGGTTCACTTCAATGTTCACATGTGGATACACGGTTCACTTCAATGTTCACATGTGGATACACGGTTCACTTCAATGTTCACATGTGGATACACGGTTCACTTCAATGTTCACATGTGGATACACGGTTCACTTCAGTGTTCACATGTGGATACACGGTTCACTTCATTGTTCACATGTGGATACACGGTTCACTTCAGTGTTCACATGTGGATACACGGTTCACTTCAGTGTTGACATGTGGATACACGGTTTACTTCAGTGTTCACATGTGGATACACGGTTCACTTCAACGTTCACATGTGGATACACGGTTCACTTCAACGTTCACATGTGGATACACGGTTCACTTCAGTGTTCACATGTGGATACACGGTTCACTTCAGTGTTCACATGTGGATACACGGTTCACTTCAATGTTCACATGTGGATACACGGTTCACTTCAGTGTTCACATGTGGATACACGGTTCACTTCAATGTTCACATGTGGATACACGGTTCACTTCAATGTTCACATGTGGATACACGGTTCACTTCAATGTTCACATGTGGATACACGGTTCACTTCAGTGTTCACATGTGGATACACGGTTCACTTCAGCGTTCACATGTGGATACACGGTTCACTTCAGTGTTCACATGTGGACACACGGTTCACTTCAGTGTTCACATGTGGATACACGGTTCACTTCAGTGTTCACATGTGGATACACGGTTCACTTCAACGTTCACATGTGGATACACGGTTCACTTCAGTGTTCACATGTGGATACACTGTTCACTTCAGTGTTCACATGTGGATACACGGTTCACTTCAGTGTTCACATGTGGATACAAGGTTCACTTCAGTGTTCACATGTGGATACACGGTTCACTTCAGCGTTCACATGTGGACACACGGTTCACTTCTGTGTTCACATGTGGATACACTGTTCACTTCAGTGTTCACATGTGGATACACGGTTCACTTCAGTGTTCACATGTGGATACAAGGTTCACTTCAGTGTTCACATGTGGATACACGGTTCACTTCAGCGTTCACATGTGGACACACGGTTCACTTCAGTGTTCACATGTGGATACACGGTTCACTTCAGTGTTCACATGTGGATACACGGTTCACTTCAGTGTTCACATGTGGATACACGGTTCACTTCAGTGTTCACATGTGGATACACGGTTCACTTCAATGTTCACATGTGGATACACGGTTCACTTCAGTGTTCACATGTGGATACACGGTTCACTTCAGTGTTGACATGTGGATACACGGTTCACTTCAGTGTTCACATGTGGATACACGGTTCACTTCAGTGTTCACATGTGGATACACGGTTCACTTCAATGTTCACATGTGGATACACGGTTCACTTCAGTGTTCACATGTGGATACACGGTTCACTTCAGTGTTCACATGTGGATAAAGGGTTTTGTCTCTCGCATCTTTAAACTTATTTCGCCGGCTTCAACTTATGCCCAGAAGACGCGTGCGTCGCTAATTAGGGTCCGTGTGCGCTATTGACGGCGGGGCATGGCAGTGTTTACGTCTTTTCCAGCGTGAATTTCGCGATCAATGGAAGGTTTAAGATGGTCTAGATTCTAGAACAAAAAGGATATAGTATGTCAATGCTATATTTTATATGAGTCCAGAACCGAATCACCGGGGTTTCGTTTTTTTTGGACCTGAACCGAAACGTTTTTACAAGTCCAGATCCGGTCCATATGAAAATGTATAAATTGTTTGAGCGCATAGGGAAAAGGCGTGTCCGGACTACGCCCGAGTAAGTCGCCACACATTCGATAGGGACATTTTAGGTAAGCGCTCCGTTTATCTGTATTAGTCTTGTAAATGGCAGGGATTAAACTGATTGATTTTAACTTTCTGATTCTTGCCCTTTCTTTCATAAACGAGCACGCCGACAGTAGCTTTATTTAGGCTCTCAAGAAGCCAAGAAAATGTTGTTGTTGTTGTTGTTGTTTTATGGCGGTTGGCATCCAAGTGTTGCATTACCGCCAGACTTTATTCCTCAGACTTTGTCGTAGTCCTCAGACTCTGTCGTAGTCCATAAAAGAACTCCTTCCATTGCTTTGGTGCCACAAAGCCCACGAGGCCATGATATGTCTTTGCGACCAGAACAGTTGCCGTTGCCTCAGAGAGCCAAGAAAATACATATTCCTCTGCTTATATACCCTGCCACAGGATCAAAGGAACAAAGGTGGAATGTAGCTGCTATGTAGTGCCACCAAGCCAAGGAGGAACAAAGGCGGAACACCGGTGACATCATACGGCACTCGGTGATGGGGTGGAGAGAAGTGTGAAATGCAGTGATATCATAAGGCACCCTGTGGTGCTGGAGCGCCTCTAGTGGTCACCCCATGAATTACAAGAGCATTGAAACACCGGGATCGCGGGGCCTTTTGTACACTTTAACTCGACTGGCTTTGGCTTTGGCTTTCCTTCCTTTTCACACCTCACACACCAAACCAACATTCACCCAAACGCCAGCACGTTGACGTGGAGGTGACACGAACAACACAGGCCCATCTCCTCAGGATCACAGCTTCTGGTTCCGTTCGTATGACAGGCTGGCTGATAATATCATCTTAGAATTAACTCCAACACACAACTAATTTATGTGTCTGTTTAATTATCTAGTCAATAAAACTTCAATACCTACATTTGGTAAAGTGTTCATTCATTTTCAGAAAAGTGGTCAATGTCACGGTTATGTTCTCACAAACCTTCAGATCAACGAGCAAATTCATTTTCGATAAATACATTTTTTTATATATTGATTATAGAGTTGTTAAATGCCGATTATCCGGCTGGTGCCCCAACTTGCTCTTAAAATATGATATCAAACATACCCACACTTATGCAGTGTGTCATGTTTGATTCTTGAACAATTCTTTAATCATTATCAACCTTGAATACCCTACATATACCGGTGCAGCCCGTGCAAGGATGCAAACGCAAAGTATATTACGCTACAGGTGTATTTATTTAACAGTTCTCAAAATCTATTTGAACTACATCCACTATTTACTCTTAAAGTATATTTTAAACAGGTACTTAAAAAAATATTTGCTTAAAAGATTTACTTGAGTCATTTTTTGCGCATGTATTTTGTACTTTTACTTGACAAAATGGAATACTTTTTCCCCTGTCGAGATGAAGAGGAAGTTGAGAGAAGAGTGAGGCTCTGGTTTGGTTTCTGAGTAAATGTGCACAGCCTGACCACAGACCACAGCGTTTGGACACATTCCATCTGTGTCAGTCCATCACACACAAAGACATGTGAAAACACAGTCAAACTACAGCCAAACCCCTCTCACTGAACTCTTAACTATACTACAGTGTAGTACTCATGCTCAGAGTCTGAACAGGCTCAGAGTTAACACACTTTGTCGTCTTTAGCGCTGAAGCTGACATTTCCTTCCTTTTTACACAAAACTTTTAAACCAAGAGGTAATTGGCTAAAATAGAAATGAGATGCAGGGACCAAAAATGTGTCATTGTTGCTTCCTGTTCAGACTAAAGCACTCGCCGCTTCTTAATTTGGTGATTTATTCATTGTAAACTACAATTGTGATCCAAAAACAAAAGAACAACAAAAACATTGAGCCTTTTCAATGAATGAATCTATTGTCTTCCTGTTTGAAACGCACTAGTGACTCTCTCTTCAATGTGGCATTTCACTGTGGCAGATTTTCACGATTGTGCTTTTATGGACCCGAGTCTAAAGTCCAGAGCTGTGAAGGTGGTCACGTCTCAAAACACAGGATAAGACAGAATTACTCTAAAGCAAAATGTATAAACTAATCATAATACATCTCTGAGTAAACTATTTATAAGGGGGAAACAGAGGGCCCACCAAGCCATTTATTCCGACACCTTAACGTGGTGGAGGGGTTTGAGCGCTTGAATGATCCCAGGAGCTATGTTGTCGGGGGCTTGAAGCCCCTGGTAGGGTCTCCCATGGCAAACGGGTCCTAGGTGACGGGTCAGACAAAGAGCGGTTCAGAAGCACTTCATGACATGTAAAAGATCAAGGCCAGTTACGTCGCCGGGGCCCAATCCTGGAGCCAGGCCTGGTGTGGGTGCTCGACGGCGAGCGCCTGGTGGCCGGGTCTTTCCCCACGGGGCCCAGCCGGGCACAGCCCGAAAGAGCGACGTGGGGCCGCCTTCCAGTTGGCCCACCACCCGCAGGAGGATCCATGTAGCAGTAGATGGCAGGGGCCTCGACGACCAGATCTCCGACATGGAATGTCTCCTCGCTTGGGGTGAAAGAGCCTGAGCTTGTGCGGGAGGTTGAGCGGTATCAACTAGATATAGTTGGCCTCAACTCCACGCACAGTTTGGGCTCTGGAACCCATCTCCTCCAGAGGGGCTGGACGCTCCACTTCTCTGGTGTTGCCCGCGGGGAGAGGCGGCCGGCTGGTGTGGGCTTGCTTATAGCCCCTCAGCTCAGCTGCCACGTGTTGGAGTTCACCCCCGGTCCCTAGGCCTTCGGGTGGGGGACAGGTCTCTCACTGTTGTGTCGGCCTACGGGCTGAACAGCAGTGCAGAGTACCTGGCCTTCTTGGAGTTCTTGGGAGGGGTACTGGACAGTGCACCGACCGAGGACTCCGTTGTTCTTCTGGGGGACTTCAACGCCAATGACAGTGACACCTGGAGAGGGGTGATTGGGAAGAACGGCTTCCCCAATCTGAACCCGAGTGGTGTTCAGTTATTGGACTTCTGTGCTAGCCACAGATTGTCCATAACGAACACGTGTTCAAGCACAAGGGTATCCATCAGTGCACCTGGCACCAGTACACCCTAGGCCGGAGGTCAATGATCGACTTTGTTGTCGTGTAATCTGACCTCCGGCCACGTGTCTTGGACACTCGGGTGAAGAGAGGGACAGAGCTGTCAACCGATCACCACCTGTTGGTGAGTTGGATCCGCTGGCGGAGGAGGAAGCCGGACAGACTTGGCAGACCCAAGCGCATTGTGAGGGTCTGTTGGGAACGTCTTGGGGAGCCCTCTGTCAGTAGGGTATTCAACTCGCACCTCCAGGAGAGCTTCTCCCATGTCCCGGGGGAGGCTGGGGACATTGAGAGCGAGTGGACCATGTTCTCCGCCTCCATTGTTGATAGGGCTGCTCGAAGCTGGTGCCTGTCGTGGCGGCAACCCCCGAACCCGGTGGTGGACACTGGAAGTAAGGGATGTTGTCAGGTTGAAGAAGGAGGCCTACTCTGGCTTGTGGGGCTCCTGGGGTCATTGACAGGTATCGACAGGCCAAGCGGGCCGCAGATCGTGCTGTCGCAGAGGAAAAACCCGGGGCTGGAAGGAGTTCGGGGAGGCCATGGAGGAGGACTATCGGTCGGCCGCAAAGAAATTCTGGTAAACCGTCTGGCGCCTCAGGAGGGGGAAGCAGTGCTTCACCAACACCGTTTACGGTGCGGGTGGAGACCTGCTGACCTAGACTGGGGATGTCGTCGGACGGTGGAAGGAATACTTTGAGGACCTCCTTAATCCCACCGTCATGTCTTCCGAAGAGGAAGCAGAGACCGGGGACTCAGAGGCTGGCTCGTCCATCACCCAAGCTGAAGTCACTGAGGTTGTTTGCAAACTCCTCGGTGGCAGGGCTCCGGGGGTGTATGAGATGCGCCCTGAGCACCTAAAGTCTCTGGATGTTGTAGGACTGTCTTGGCTGACACGTCTCAGCAACATCGCGTGGCGGTCGGGGACCGTGCCTCTGGATTGGCAGACCGGGGCGGGTGGTCCCTCTGTTCAAGAAGGGGGACCGGAGGGTGTGTTCCAACTACAGAGGGATCACACTCCTCAGCCTCCCCGGTAAGGTCTATTCCAAGGTACTGCAGAGGAGAATCCGACCGATAGTCGAACCTCGGATTCAGGAGGAGCAGAGTGGTTTTCGTCCGGGTCGTGGAACACTGGACCAGCTCTATACTCTCCATCGGGTGCTCGAGGGTTCATGGGCGTTTGCCCAACCAGTCCACATGTGCTTTGTGGATCTGGAGAAGGCTTTCGACCATATCCCTCGGGGTGTCTTTTGTTAGGTGCTCCGGGAGTACGGGGTCCGGGGCCCTTTGCTCAGGGCTGCCCGGTCCCTGTATGACCGGAGCAGGAGCTGTGTTTGCATTGCCGGCAGTAAGTCAGACCTGTTCCCAGTGCATGTTGGACTCTGCCAGGGCTGCCCTTTGTCACCGGTTCTGTTCATAGTTTTTATGGACAGAATTTTTAGGCGCAGTCAGGGGTCGGAGTGTGTCCGGTTTGGGGACAACAGGATCTCATCTCTGCTGTTTGCAGACGATGTTGTCCTGATGGCTCCATCAAACCCGGACCTGCAACATGCACTGGGACGGTTTGCAGCCGAGTGTGAAGAGGCTGGGATTAGAATCAGCACCTCCAAATCTGAGGCCATGGTTCTCGACCGGAAAAAGGTGGCTTGCCCTCTCCAGCTGGGTGGGGAGTCCTCTGAGATTGACAGGCGGATCGGTGCAGCGGCTGCAGTGATGCAGTCGCTGCATCGGACCGTTGTGGTAAAGAAGGAGCTGAGTCGAAAGGCAAAGCTCTCGATTTACCGATCGGTCTACGTTCCTACCCTCACCTATGGTCATGAGCTTTGGGTAATGACCGAAAGGACAAGATCGCAGATACAAAGCGGTCAAAATGAGTTTCTTCCGCCGTGTGGCTGGGCGCTCCCTTAGAGATAGGGTGAGGAGCTCGGCCACACGGGGGGAGCTCGGAGTAGAGCCGCTGCTCCTCCACGTTGAGCGGAGCCAGCTGAGGTGGCTCGGTTATCTGTACCGGATCTGTACCTTTATTTTTGTGTTATTCTAATGAACGCTTCAAATGTCGTAGTTTCAAAGAAAGAGCAAGCTAATCACTCTTTTATAATTAAAAAGTAAAGGTGATATAGACACCGTCACTTTTTGAACTAAATATCTTGGATTAAATATCAATAATAATTCAAATGTTATAGTTTCCTCCAAACCCCAAACTTTTAACGCTTTAAACATGTTGTTCTATTGTGTAAAACGCTTTATCAACTCATTACTTCTGTCGTGGACTCATTTTGATGACCTTTCACCATCCAAAGACATAATAACTTGTTTTGAATTGTAAATTGCTCTTGAACAAATCCGGAGAGTAAATCCAAGTGGAATCATTGTTTTTACCTGTTTATTGA
Organism: Eucyclogobius newberryi; assembly: GCF_026437365.1. Classification (NCBI taxonomy): domain Eukaryota; kingdom Metazoa; phylum Chordata; class Actinopteri; order Gobiiformes; family Gobiidae; genus Eucyclogobius; species Eucyclogobius newberryi. The sequence continues at coordinate 19,112,228 of NW_027315857.1, read as the reverse complement.
GGAGTAATAACACTTTTCTCCTCTGTCTGTCATCTTTATTTCACAGACACAAACATGATGCTGTTAGTTCCATATAAAACATGTACTGGAAACATTGTAAGCGCTGTCATTAACAAACCAGAGACAAACACGAGCGAAAAGAAAAAAGTCGAGGGTCAAACAGTTAAATATGGCACTGGTAAATCACATAAAGTTTATATTTTAACATGAGCAAGTGAAACAAAAGTCCAGCCCGGGAATTTCACAGAATGAGTCACATCTGTAGCTGTGAAGTTATTACATCTTAAGGCTGTGGTCAATTTGTATGAAATCTTTGTGCTTTTCAGTGGTCGTCCAGTGAGCGTCTCTTTCAGCTCAACTCAGTTTGTTCAGACCTGGAGCAAATGGAAAATCTATCAAAGTTCATCATCACGTGAAGGAATTATTTATGAATTCTAATATTCAAAAATGGCTTAGTTTCTGTAATGTTTAAAGAATTGTAAAGTTAAATGCACCTGAGAGGTAAATTACTGTAGTCCCCGAGCTCTTCATCTTGAAGTAAAACAAACAATACATTTAAGATTTTTGAAATAAATGAAGAAAAAGAAGAAAAAGAGACATTTACCGTTCCTGTTTCTTGGGTTTTGGATCGTTTCATACACACAATTGTCTCCTAAAGTTCAGGAAAGTGTTTAAATAATCTTCTTAAACATGTTTTAAGTCTTTAAATGTGTTATTCTTTATGTTAATATTCTTAACTGACCATGAAGAAGAGATGAATACAGTTGCTGCTGATTGTCTTGGCCCTCGTTTCCTTCATCATTCTCACTGCAGTTAAAGAAAGAAAACATGGCTTTAGAAATGTCTTGAATTATTCTTTATTGTAACGTCAGAAGGACAAGACTGACCTGGAGGAGCTTTTGCCTAAAAAACACAATAAATGTAGATGTAAAACATCACAAACTTCAAATGTCACTATACTGTAAATATGACTGTATATAGTTCTAACGTATACCATGAAAATAAGAGTTTTTTTACCTTTAGTTTGACTGCAGCGCCACAGAAGCAGCAGCAGGATGAATAAAAAGAGCCCTGCACACACAGGTCCAACCACCCACATGACAGGAAGAGGAGAGAGATCTGCTTTGGCTGCACCTGTGAACATACAATATATAAAACCTTTTTATTGTAGAACCTTTGTATATGAAGAATGGATTTACTAACTTTTAATGGACATCCAACTCTCTGCAGACGTCACAGTCTTTGTCCACAGCTTCCTTTGTCCCTCACATTTATAAAAGCCTTGGTCAGACCTGGACACTGCAGAGATGTTGAACTCTGGGTTGGTTCCATTTTGAATTATGTTTCCATTTTTATAAAATTGCACTGAAGTAAAAGTCCCTGTCCTGAGTTTACAGCTGAGAGACACAGACTGTCCCTCCATCACTGCACGCACTGGACTCAGAAGGATGATGTCACCTGTGAAGTTAAACATGTCAAAAACATGACATATTTGAAATACTCACGACTCATAGTTTAAACCAAACTCACTGTGGACTGAGATGTTGACGGCGTTGCTCATTTCTCCTGATCCAGACTCACACCAAAACACTGCTCTGGTTTTATCACGTAAACGAAACTCACATTTAGATTTATCTTTGCTCTTGTAATAATAACGCTGTTGTGTTGTTATTGTGTTGTTATAAAAGCTCCTATAAAGTGTCCTGTCTGCTCCAGTGGAGTTGAACCCACAACTCAGAGTGATGACATCATCAGTGAAGTGCTGTGCTCTGTCAGGACTGACCCAGAGAGACTCTGGACCCTCAGCATCTGAGGAGCACAAGACCCAGACTTTAGAGAGTCGAGCTTTAGAGAGTCGAGCTTTAGAGAGTCGAGCTTTAGAGAGTCGAGCTTTAGAGAGTCGAGCTTTAGAGAGTCGGGCTTTAGAGAGTCGAGCTTTAGAGAGTCGAGCTTTAGAGAGTCGAGCTTTAGAGAGTCGGGCTTTAGAGAGTCGAGCTTTAGAGAGTCGAGCTTTAGAGAGTCGGGCTTTAGAGAGTCGAGCTTTAGAGAGTCGGGCTTTAGAGAGTCGAGCTTTAGAGAGTCGAGCTTTAGGGAGTCGAGCTTTAGAGAGTCGAGCTTTAGAGAGTCGAGCTTTAGAGAGTCGAGCTTTAGAGAGTCGAGCTTTAGAGAGTCGGGTTTTAGGGAGTCGGGCTTTAGAGAGTCGAGCTTTAGTGAGACGGGTTTTAGAGAGTCGGGCTTTAGAGAGTCGGGTTTTAGGGAGTCGGGCTTTAGGGAGTCGGGTTTTAGGGAGTCGAGCTTTAGAGAGTCGAGCTTTAGAGAGTCGGGTTTTAGAGAGTCGGGCTTTAGAAAGTCGGGTTTTAGGGAGTCGGGCTTTAGAGAGTCGGGTTTTAGGGAGTCGGGCTTTAGAGAGTCGGGCTTTAGAGAGTCGGGTTTTAGAGAGTCGGGCTTTAGAGAGTCGAGCTTTAGAGAGTCGAGCTTTAGTAAACAGGATATCTCCATGTTCTGATACATCTGAAGTACAAGCGACATGTTAGAGACAAACTGACCAGTGTTTCTGAGCCTGAACTTGTGGCTGTCCTCAGTGAAGTAGGGAGGGTCTCCTCTGTGGGCTCTGCACTGGTACTCTCCTCCCTCTGACACTGTGACCTGTGCCTCAGATGAAGACTCTTTGAAGAACTGCTCATTTCTGCTCCACTCATATTTCCACCCAGAGGAAGATGGAGAGACAGAGCAGAACAGCTCCACACTGCCCCCTGTCTGCAGCTCTGAGGGTCCACTCACTCTGGCCTGAGGTTTGTCTGTAGAATGCATCATAGGTTCACGTGACATCACAACATTGTAGAAAGCCGATAGTTGAGCTGAGCTGGAGGTCAGGGCAGAATTCTATAGTACAATTTACTGTTTAACTGAAGAATTGTTTTATGGTCCATATCTCTGTAACGACTGGTCCCATCCACAAGAAACAAAAACTGACTCAAAGCTCAACGTCTTCTCTGTCAGTGTGAATAAACAAAAGTGAAATAACTTTTTCACAATAACCTCAGAAAGCGATGCCAACTCCAAAAGTGTGATTGTTGAAAGGACATTAAACTATAATATTATTATGACGATTTTGTTTAGGCAAAACTAAAATAATAATGATCAGGTTCAACTTTGTGGATTTTTATTTTGGATATTTCTTCCAAAACAGTTAATCTGCCATTATCAAATTCTACGGCGTGAAACGCAAACTATTGCATCAAAATATGAACTTCTTAAATAAAAATAAGGAGGTATAATCACAGAGTGAAAGTGCACATACTCTTGACAGTGACAGAGGCTCCTGTGCTCCACACAGTGGTGTGGTGAGGGCCTCTCTGGGCTCTGCAGCTGTAGGCTCCTGTGTCAGACTCAGTCACTCTGGAGACTGTGTATTCTCTGGTTGTTGGAGGTGGGTTCAGTCTGTTCCTGCTCCAGTGATAGGTCCACTCTGTGTCTGCTCCGCCCTCCACCTCACACCTGAGAGTCAGACTCTCTCCCACAAATACCTCCAACTGACTTGGACTCACAGTGAGGGCTGAAGATTTGTAACAGAATCAAATAAATGTTTGTGACACAAAGATGAAAATCTGTTTAAAATGTCAAATTAAAGGTGAGACACCATCAAACATAAATGTAATGTATTCTTTATGTTCTAACTGTTCTCACCAGTGTCAACAGTGACATCATTACTTTGTCTTGTGATCACATGATCATCCTGTCCTCTGCAGAAGTACACTCCTCCAAGAGAGACACTCATCTGGACATTGTCTTAGAAATTGAAACGTTTCGATTGTCCCACAGAATTCATTTCAATTACGTTATTTTCAATTCACTTTCAGATTGAATAGCACAGCTATTTTAGCTCACAATATATTTCAAATTCCATTCATCAAGTGACAGTTTGGAGCCCTTCATCAGACATGAAGCACCTGTACTTCTATTTCCTCACTGACCACCAGAGGCAATGCTAAGAATGCTCTTTCAGTGTTTAAAGCACCGCCTCTGGAGGCCCTCTGGGATTCACGGAACTATAGTTACACAGGTAACCTTTGATTTATAGTGTTCAATTACGTTCATGTGACATTTGTCACAAGTACATATTTATATGTAAAAATATTGTTATATATTGTGTTATATATTGAGTTCATACAGACAAACTCTTTGTCAGAGTACACATATACAATGACCCATCGTAAAGTATTAAGAGAACAATATAAAATATTGTGTTTACAGTGCTTCCAGAAAGTCACTTCAATCAACAGAATGATGAATGCAGCAGTTACAGAGACATGCTGATGAAAACCTGCTCCAGAAGCTCTGGACCTCAAACTGGGCCAAGGTTCATCTTTCAACAAGACAACGACCCTAAGCACACAGCCAGGAGAAGAAAGGCGTGGCCACAGGACAACTCTGTGAAGGTCCTTGAGTGGCCCAGAGGCCAGACTTGAACAATTGAACATCTCTGGAGAGATCTGAAAAAGGCTGTGAACCGACTCTCACCAACCAAACTTACTGGGGTTTGGAGGTTCTGCAAAAAAGAATGTGACAAACTGTCCATACAAAGGTGTGCCATGTTTACAGCATTATACTCAAACTCACACAGACTTCAGGCTGTAATTAGTGCCAAAGGTACTTCAACCAAGTATTGAGCAAATACTGTGAATACTTATGTACAAGTGCTTCTTTGTTTTATATTTTAGAGGTCTTTAAGTTTGTCCATGTAGACTAGCCCACAGGGACATTTAACATGGAGATAACAAATATGACATGACATCATAATATAATCACATGGGCTTCAGCTTCCTGTTAAATGCAACATTTATTGAACTGAAATAGATGAATTAAAGCGTATAAGCAGAGTCCAAATGAAACAGAGCTGATTACCTGTTGTCCGTTTACAGATGACGATGCAAAACACTGAAATAGAAGTAGATAGTTGTGACCCAGGTCTAAACTCTTCATTGTGAACAAAAGTTGACTCACAGATGAAGCGCAGTGTCCAGAGCAGAGAGACTTCCATCCTCACAGTCTGAGACCCAAAACACAGAGAAAGAACCAATCTCTCTCTATAAAGGCTTCTATTCACTTCACACTCTTTAACTCGACTGACTTTGGCTTTGCATTTCCTTCCTTTTCACACCTCACACACCAAACCAACGTTCACCCAAACAAGGAAATAAGTACTATGTTATAAAAAGAAATATATCTAATACACTGGTTTATGTGTGTCCAAAAGTGTCAGAGGCAACACACCAAACCTGTGCCTTTAAAAGAGAAATATTTATCACATTTATATATAAAAACTGTAAATAATGCATTTAACCACAGCTCCTCCCCCTGTAACAACAAGAGGTTTGAAGTATTTTCCTCTGACACGATTGTTTCAAAATGAATATATATTTTTCTGTTGTTTAATGTAGGACTTGCTTTTATCCAATCTATTTATTCTCCTGAAATGTACCACAGAATGATAATAAAAACATGACTCAAATGAAAGATAGATGGGGCTATGTTTAAAGTACAAAAGTACTTAAGTAACTGTACTTTACTGTGGATACTTTTTGCTGATACTTCAAATTATTTGCCTGATAGATGGACTTGAGTCATAATTTGCGAATGTATTTTGTACTTTTACTTGACAAAATGGAATACTTTTTCCCCTGTCGAGATGAAGAGGAAGTTGAGAGAAGAGTGAGGCTCTGGTTTGGTTTCTGAGTAAATGTGCACAGCCTGACCACAGACCACAGCGTTTGGACACATTCCATCTGTGTCAGTCCATCACACACAAAGACACGTGAAAACACAGTCAAACTACAGCCAAACCCCTCTCACTGAACTCTTAACTATACTACAGTGTAGTACTCATGCTCAGAGTCTGAACAGGCTCAGAGTTAACACACTTTGTCGTCTTTAGCGCTGAAGCTGACATCATGTATAATGTTCCTTCAAGCAAAACAAACTCAAACGTATTGTATTTGTATTTATTTTACAGTACTCTTGACAGATTATGCGCATTATGGGTCCAACTTGACGCAGCACATTGTCAACAACCAAACCTGTCCGTCGTTCTGCTCCATGGCCAGCAGATGGCGCTGTGGCCTCAGACTGCAGGCCTCTGGATCTCACTGTACACTGTGTGGACTCCCGATTGCTCCAAGTCCCCTGGCTCATCTGGAGTGGCCTCTTCCCGGCCTGAAGGTGGCAGCGGCTCCAGCACGCAGTAAACCGTGTGCGTGTCCACCTCCTGCTCCTCCGGGTCCGGGCTCTGCTCCGTGTTTTCCGACTCCACGTTTTCATAGGTGGCCTCAGCTTGAGTTGAAGATGTGGAGACCCTTTGTTCAGAATGCTGCTCCTGTGGTTGGCTCGGTATCACCCGTGGTACCTGTGTGAGATAATCATGTGTTAGTGTTGTCTATGTACGCAGAGCTCATTAAAGGTGCACTATGTAACTTTGGGATGGATCCGACACATGATATTATTAAACTTATGTGTCTTATGTATCGTGTAATTTGGCTTGGTCCTGGTGATTACACGCAAGGCAATAACATCTCCATAGAGACACGCAGGTGACAGAAGAGTCACATAGTGCACCTTTAAATAGTTTGTTTGGTTCATTTCCTCTTACCGGTCTTTGTGAACAGCACTTTTTTTTGTTTTTTCTAAAACAAAATAATACAATTGCAACAATTGCAATTGGGACCAAAATCCAAAGATAATGGATGTTACTGGAGGATTCTGCGGGTTCAGGAATCAAACCTGGGAAGGGAAAAAATAAAGAATTTATGATAAACATTTGAAAGTATGGAGAACTTTTCAATCACAACATGGAAGTGAAGCAGTTAAAAAAAAGCTCAATGAAACTAATTCTTATGAAGATGTGACGATGTATGCACTGAAACACAAAGGCGCTTCCATCTAAACATGTCTTTTTTTTTTTTTTTTATCAGAAAAAATTGGTTAAAAGCTCAAAAATTCTGCTTTGCACATTAGACCTTGAACAATTGCAGGATAGGGCCAAAGAACCAACGATTTAATGGCTCAAAATGAGGTTTATTTGCCCTTGAACTTGAAGACACATTGTCCTGCATTGGCCCCTAGTTAAAGGTGCACTATGTAACTTTTCTGCTTGTCCCCGTATGACATTGAACCAGTCTATCTCCGTGGAGACGAGCAAATAGCAGCTCAAATCTGTGGAAAGGCGACACTGCACTTGGCAAGAATACATGTGTTTTTTTTAGCAACAATAAAAGTTACATAGTGCACCTTTAATTATAAAACCCAACCATGCTATGTCTGTATTGGAATATTACGCACACGACGTTTCAGTCTCTCGTGAAGCCGCCGTTGAGCTGACGAGATTGTTGCCGGTGCAGGTAAGTGT
>NW_027315857.1:19092326-19099826 GCF_026437365.1 Eucyclogobius newberryi | reverse complement strand
AAGGTTCAATTTGACCGATGTTGAAAGCAAGACAATCAAATGCTCAGTAAGATCACAACATGACTGTAACTGGCCAATAACAGGTCTGACAGTCAAGAAACCTCTTGATTTTTAAAACTTTTTCCTTTAAAACTTTGTCTCGGCATGAGGGATTACACCAGCTTCACCATAGTTTTAAAAAAAAGGTACATTTAGCATAATATGTGTTCTATATCTCGCACGACATAAACAGTGTATCTAAGTCCGCCTCGGTTGCATATAGAGTTTGTTCTTTGTGGCTTCCCTATGATATTTACATCATCTCGTTGTTGCAGTGAGATTTGCAGATTGGCCGTTGTCTCGCTCGCGTGAAGTAGATTCCCTGCCCTCTGCTCACACATCACTTTGCAAAACGGGCGTATTTCAGCCGCCGTTTGTACCAAATGATATTCCAGTTTTGTCGCTATCTTTCCTGCGTCTTTACTTTACACGTTACTGATACGAACGCTGAGCGGGCTGCTGTCCCGGACACGCCCTCTCTCCTTGCCCTTCTCCTCCCCACGGTACTTTTCCTCCAAGCGCATTTTCTCCGGATCGGCCCCTCCGCCGCCCTTGCCGCCTCTGGACTGGGACGTGGGACTGGGCGGTGGGGCTTGCTTGAAAAACGGAGGCGGGCTTTTCGCTTTGGCTACTTTGTCGAAGAAGGCGAAATCGGCCACGTATTTGCCGGAGGGGGAGAGGGAGACCACGGGGGGGAACTCGTAGCCCCACAGGATCTCGTCCGGGAGGTAGGAGGTCCGGACTTGGCAGGTGGCGGAGGTGGGCTCGATGGTGGCGCTCAAGATCACCAGCAGCTCAAAGTCGGCGAGTTCCGGGTCTGTCCAGCCGCCGCCTGGAAGAAACGGACAATTATCTGATTTAACTTTCTTTTCACAACATTTCAAACAATAGAAATGATTCTGCGGTAAGAATAGTCGTCCGCAGACACAGGAAGTTGGGGTGCAGTCACGATTTTGAAGCCACGCTCACCGCCAGGGCCAGCTCTACCCTGTAATCGAGGCAAGTAGAAGGCCCCCAAGAGCAAAAATTGAGAAAAATGCATCTGAAATCAGGACCCCTACACCCCCCTGTCCACTGCTGATGTTCTAGTCTTGAGCCTACCTCAATTTATTTCTCTTCACCTTAGTATTTGTATTTGACTGGTGGTGATACAAACACAGTGGCAGTGATGGGGCACATGTTGCTCGGGGCCCCCCTGAAGACCGGCCCTGCGCACCACCACACAAGACCCAAAGCAAAATCAACTTTCACAAGCTTTTAAACTTACATCATCAGTAGTTTACTCAAAGTTGTATCTTGCATGTTTGAGTAACAAGACTGTCCTGCAACTGAGGCTCGAGTGCTCCGAAATGTCCTGTTTTCACCTACCCCCTATCCTCGCCCACCTATCCTTGCACTTAGTTGCGATTGGATTATTTGACAAATTCAGACTCCGAGTGACACATGTACAGTAGCGGTATAAAATGTCACACACCCAAAAAAAAAAAATATGTAAATGACAATTCTCGGTTCAGCAGTTTTGAACAGGAAGTCAAAGGTTTTGTTTCTATTTCAATGAACAAATTGTAAAACGATGACTTATGTTATGGTTCAATACTAAGAACCTAGAAAGAAGCATAAAAACGTTTCCTTTAAAATGAATAAAAGATATATTACAAATAAATGGCACTGGGAAACAGATAAAATGTCTGTAATTATAATAAATGAGTCAACAGTTAACAGTATTACTTGTTAAAGACTAAAGACACGCTATATAACTTTTCAGGAGGAGGATATACTTGATATAACTTGATATACAAAGTTTTTGCTCTGCCTTGTCTGTATCCTGCACAACAGGCCAAGTTACAGGTCAGATCTGTGGAGAGGCCTCGATCTCATGCGAAGAATACGTATTTTTCTCTGTTTCTGAGCATTAAAAACACCTACAATTGAGTATTTCAGAGTAAATAGATAAGTATTTTCCCATAAACTGGTGCGGCATCAAGATAAATCCACAACCAGACAATACTTTGCATCTTCAGTGAACGACATGAGACGCCCGGTTCAGCCTGAGAGCTCGTCCTTGACCTGTGGGACGTGTGGACGGTCGCTCTGCTCGCTCTGTCACATCCAGAGGACACACCGGAGACATGGTCCACTCAAACAAACCCACACCTGCATCAACAGTCCATCATCGAGACGCTCATCTGTCCAAACAGCCTATGGGAGTCTGTCCCGGAGCCGCTACCTCCAGGGCCGGGGCCAAACACTGTGTCGCAGCCGGCGCTTGGATTCATGCTGTAGGCTTAAGGTCTGCATTTATGGTACGGCGTGACGACAGATTGTGCTGTTATTCACTGACTTATTTATTCCATTTATAAATTTTTTAAATATATAAAACATCACAACAATCAAGTAATAAAGTCACAGATCATTTTGTCCAGCGTATGAGTTCTATTTGGTCCAAACTTATTCCTATTTAATCATTTTACTTTCAAAAACAATATTCTGTGCTACTTAGGTGGAAACTCACTTACAATTGTGTTTGTCTACGGCTTTTAAGAATATGTGTGCCAATTTTCTCAACACATCCTTCCTACATTTTCCCAGGTACAAGCTGCACCACTTTTTATTTTTTCATAACATGGTCATTTTTTATATAGTTCTTATTCAATTTCACCGGAGAAACTGATATTTAGTGTGTGATCAAGGCTATGAACGTGTGCATAAAAGAGGAATATAAAATGTCTGGGGGAAAAATAAACAGATAAATACCAAAACAGGATCAACATCTAAATAAGCAATTTGGTATCTATTTTGTGATTTAGGAAATAATGTCATGAATCATGTTTTTATTTCTCATTTTTTAACAAATATCATTCTGGTCTGATAGAGTGACAGATATTTTACGGCGTCGATATTCCCCGCTCTCTTTTCCTCTCCTCTTTCAATGCTAAGTAGACTATATTTGTTTCTGATTGATTTATCACTTTTATTTCGAGGCAGAAAACATCACAAACAATAAACAATGAAACAAAATGTGGTTGTGCAGTCGCCTCAACTTTCCACTGATCATAAAGACGACATTAAAGAAAGAGGAAAGGTTTGTTTTGGGCTGTCAAATCTTTCTGATTGGCCGAGGACGGAGCCAAAGACACATGCCAATCATCCTGGTGCAATATTTTCTGTCCATAAAACAGCTGTAAATAAGAGTATTATTGTTATTAAGAGTATAAGAGGTTTTTAAAGAGTTTTTTCAATAAGTTATCGTTTTTTTTATTATACTTCTAATAATAATACTAATAACTTTTATTTATATAGCGCTTTTCAGTGACCCAAAGACGCTGAACATATATAAAAAAAAAATGGGGGGGTATTTACAGACAGGGGGGGGACAGCACGTACAATACACATTAATATACAGATAAAATGAACAAGACAGAAGAAGTAGAAAGAAAAAGATGGGGATGTAACAGGGGGTAGAAGAGTAGGCAATGGGGTAGAGGAGGCTAGGGGTAGGGGAGGTCATACTTCTGTGCCTAATACTGGAATTTCCCTATTGTGGGACAAATAAATCTCATCTTATCTTATCTTATCTTACCTACAGATGAAGCAGGGTCAGGAGAATAGAATAATAAAAGAAAGGTCTTACTTCATCTTCTCTAAGCCCATGAAACAGCGTGAAACCAATTTGTTCTCATGGCAGAGCAAGACGTCTTTATCCTTCACATACTGTACAGACGCCATCCTTTTCATGACCAAGCGCTAAACCTTAACTGCTCCACCGGTTTAAATCCTTATCCTGCCTCACTGGAGACACTTTGCAGGCCTCGTCTCTCGTCTCTCATCTCTGCTCAGTGGCCGTGGACGTCGTCTCCACGGTGCTCGGTATTTGGTGATTCACAGTGACATCATAAATACTTTACGTGTCGGTGCATTCGAGCGGTTCGATGCAAAGGACCTGCTGAGGAAGTGAAAGGACAGAGCGACGAGGCGAGGAAACGTGTGAAGTCGGGGACGATTTGCAGTCGGACATGTTGGGTCGACATTAAAGATCTAGTGAATACTTTGTCTGTTTTGTGAAGAAAGAGACTGAGTGACCTGAGTCTTTTATCAGCCTTAACTAACTGACCGTTTGAAATCTACATTATTTTCTATTTTTCCTTTTTACTTTGAGGATGTACAAATATTGGTGAATATTTTTCCATTATTTTTTCCATTAATATTTTATAGATTTTTTATGGCAGGACTAATATGCAACAGAAGCAGGACTAATATGCAGCAGAAGCAGGACTAATATGCAACAGAAGCAGGACTAATATGGAACAGAAGCAGGACTAATATGCAACAGAAGCAGGACTAATATGCAGCAGAAGCAGGACTAATATGCAACAGAAGCAGGACTAATATGCAACAGAAACAGGACTAATATGCAGCAGAAGCAGGACTAATATGCAACAGAAGCAGGACTAATATGCAGCAGAAGCAGGACTAATATGCAACAGAAGCAGGACTAATATGGAACAGAAGCAGGACTAATATGCAACAGAAGCAGGACTAATATGCAGCAGAAGCAGGACTAATATGCAACAGAAGCAGGACTAATATGCAACAGAAACAGGACTAATATGCAGCAGAAGCAGGACTAATATGCAACAGAAACAGGACTAATATGCAGCAGAAGCAGGACTAATATGCAACAGAAACAGGACTAATATGGAACAGAAGCAGGACTAATATGCAGCAGAAGCAGGACTAATATGCAACAGAAACAGGACTAATATGCAGCAGAAGCAGGACTAATATGCAACAGAAACAGGACTAATATGGAACAGAAGCAGGACTAATATGCAACAGAAACAGGACTAATATGGAACAGAAGCAGGACTAATATGCAACAGAAGCAGGACTAATATGGAACAGAAGCAGGACTAATATGCAACAGAAGCAGGACTAATATGCAACAGAAGCAGGACTAATATGCAACAGAAGCAGGACTAATATTGAACAGAAGCAGGACTAATATGGAACAGAAGCAGGACTAATATGCAACAGAAGCAGGACTAAACCAGGATTATAACTTCTGATTTAATTATACAACAGAAGTTATATTATCTTTTGACCCTAAGATAGATTTTTGTGTTAATACTTTCTAGTACAAGTTTGTGTATTTAGTGTGTATATAGTAGTAGTAGTAGTAGTAGTAGTAGTAGTAGTAGTAGTAGTGGTGGTAAAAGAGCTGAAGTCCAGACTAGAAACTCACTGCTTATGAAATATGAGAAATATGTGATTTCTCTGAGTTTCATGGTCGCTTCAGTTGTAAATGGATCTGCCAAGTGTCCTGTCCCGGGACTGAGCTGCATTGTCTTATAATGAGGACTCTCTCTCCTCCTCCCCCTCTCTCCCTCTTTGTCCCTCTCCCTCTCTCTCCTCCTCTCTCTCCCCCTCTCTCCCTCTTTGTCCCTCTCCCTCTCTCTCCTCCTCTCTCTCCCCCTCTCTCCCTCTTTGTCCCTCTCTTCTCCCTCTCTTCCGCTCCACCTCTTTCTCTCCTCCTCTCTCCTCCTCTCCCCCTCTCCTCTCTCCCTCTCTCCCCCTCTCCTCTCTCCCTCTCTCTCTCCTCTCTCCCTCTCTCCTCCTCTCTCCCTCCCCTCCTCTCTCCCGCTCTCCTCCTCTCTCCCTCTCTCCTCCTCTCTCCCTCTCTCCTCCTCTCTCCCTCCCCTCCTCTCTCCCTCTCTCCTCCTCTCTCCCTCTCCTCTCTCCTCCTCTCTCCCCTCATCTCTCCCTCTCTCCTCCTCTCCTCTCTCTCTCTCTCTTGCTCCTCCTCTCTCCTCCTCTCTCCTCCTCCCTCTCTCTCCTCCTCTCTCCCTCTCCTCTCTCCTCCTCTCTCCCTCTCCTCTCTCCTCCTCTCTCTCCTCCTCCCTCTCTCTCTCTCTCCCCTCCTCTCTCTCCTCCTCCCTCTCTCGCCCTCTCTCCTCCTCTCTCCCTCTCTCCTCCTCTCCTCTCTCTCTCTTGCTCCTCCTCTCTCCTCCTCTCTCCTCCTCCCTCTCTCTCTCTCTCTCCTCCTCTCTCCTCCTCTCTCCCTCTCCTCTCTCCTCCTCTCCCCTTCTCCCTCTCTCTCTCTCTCCTCCTCTCTCCTCCTCTCTCCCTCTCCTCTCTCCTCCTCTCCCCTCCTCCCTCTCTCTCTCTCTCCCTCTCCTCTCTCCTCCTCTCTCTCCTCCTCCCTCTCTCTCTCTCTCCTCCTCTCTCTCCTCCTCCCTCTCTCTCTCTCTCTCCTCCTCTCTCTCCCCCCCTCCCTCTCTCTGCTCCTCTGTGCATTACATTCCTCCCTCGGCCCCAGGGGCCCCGCTCCTCACAGCTACAGGGAGCCGTCGGGCACATGACTGGAAACGCCAACACCTACAATACACATACTACACACTCAAAAGTCAAAAACTCAAATGCACTTAATGTGTTTCCTCCGGTCCAGGACGATCGACTTTCATTCAAAATATGATTCTTGATTTTGGGCGCTGATGTTACAATGACATAGTTTAGTGTTTGAAGAAATGTCACAATTTTACAATTATTCACAATTATTGACACTAGTTGATTTTTTATTCCGTACTATTTCCTTGCTTCCTTAAGTAATAATCAATGAATCGAATACAGTAATGGTGATGGTCTTGACTAGTTCTGAGTCCATTAAACCTTGTTGTAAGATTATGTGTAATTGCCACAAAACTATAACAAAAAACATCTGTTCAAATACACTGTGTGTCACTAAACTGTGTTCTTTCTATAGAAAATATAGAAAATTGTGCAATCTACATCTACGTTTAAGCATCAAACGCAGCAGAAAAGTTACGTAGTGTACCTTTAAGTTACGTAGTGCACCTTTAAGTCGTCTAACTGTTTTTGACAGATGACCTTTGCTGTCTGCGTCTCATCATACAGTGTCATTATTATTACTGTTGATAAGACAACAACTCCTTTATTATCTGTGTACTTTTGTATGTATAGAAGCTAGAGGCGGCATCATATTCGCAGTTAGTTCATATTGTGAACGTGATTTTGAAATTATGCAACAATTGAGTAAAGTTTATAGTGAAAAATGCCACAAAAACAATGAAAAAAGGTGATATTTTGTATTTAGATTAATTTTACCGTCTGATACTTGAACTTACACTGATGCATTTAAAGACATGTTTGAACGCACTCTTGTTGGATTGTCATAATATTGCCTAAGTGCTGTACCTTTGGCGGCCCAGGCTCTCAGCGGGCTGCTTTGGTCGATCACGTGGTAGAAGGTGAGGGGGATGATGAGGAAGGGGCTGTCGCTGGACGTGTCCACGCTGAAGGGCACGTTCCTTTGGTCCAAACGCACCGTCTCGCCCTCTTTGGTCAGAGAGGTGCGCAGCAGCTTTCCCGTCACCTGCAAACACACACACAGCACCCCTTTTTGTACGAAATATCTGGACATGATCAGGCTGGAAACATGAGAGG